>NC_070634.1:25081944-25272534 GCF_947347685.1 Pleuronectes platessa
GTTTGCTGCAGGACAGGAAGTGATTTATTATCTCAGTTTACTTTTGGTCCTAATGAATGAAGAAGTGTGACTTTTATAGACCAAATAAAAAGATATGGTCTATAAGCAAGTTAGCTTCAACTTCTATCAAAAACTTCTCATGTCCAAACAACAATAAACAACACATTTGAAATAAAACGACATATTCAATTTAATTCTATTATTTTTTTAATAACATAAATTGAAAGTCACGTTCTGAGTCTACTCCATCTTCCTTCTGTTCGTCTGTGTCTCCATCCACATGTTTATAAAGAGACCGACTCGGGGCCACTCCCTGTAAATCCACATGTGATTGGGTCAAAGCGGATCACATGGGTCTGTCTTTGCCCCTTATATGGAGCCGGTGAGGGCGGAGCAGAGAGGAGCAGTGTGTAGGAGTGGATCATTGGAGCAGGGGGCAGAGCGGAGGGGCCACTCTGCAGGGGACCGTGGAGGAGAGAGGCAGGGAGGTGACGGAGGAGGGATGCAGCAGCTGACGTGATGCTGCTGGGCTCACACGCTTCTTTCCTCCACGTTGGTTCCAAGTGCACGTGACCACTCTGCATTTAGCTCAGTCCTTTTTTTTGTTTTACTTTTCTTGGAAGATGCAAACTGGAATCCTTCATGGACTGGTCGGTTGATAGGGGGCATCAGAGCCACAGCTTGTGTCTGTAGTCAGGGGGGGGGGGGGGGGGGCTGAGGCTGCTCTGGGTTTCCCAGTCGCTTCAGGGAAGTTTGCAAGAATGTCGGAGCGATGCGACCTGAAAACCCTGACAGCAGCTCTGTGTTGCTTCTACCACAAGAACTCTGTCATTTCTGCAAAGGTGAGAGGAACAGCACAGTGTGTGTCTTTGTGTGTGTGTGTGTGTGTGTGTGTGTGTGTGTGTGTGTGTGTGTGTGTGTGTGTGTGAGAGAGAGAGACAGAGAGGATGCAAGTGTCTTTCTATCATTTTACTTCTGTGTAAGATCCTATTTGGATCCTTTATATTCTGCATTAGGCAAAGGTGCTATTCTAAGTGTTTTTGCACATTATCCAGTGTGTGTTCTCGTGTGAATTATCAATTCCCTATGTTGTGTATCAGTGTTTTTGTGTAGTTTTTGTGTGTACAATCCTATACGGACAGCCGTCTTGCAAGTACACATGTGCACATGTTGTTGTGCGTGCTTTCATTCTGCAGATTTTATGCAGTGTTCTGTTTCCACCTTAGTGTTTTTTGCCTCTGCAGTGAATATTGTTATTCAGCCTAAGTGGGTGTTTAAAATTGGGCCTTTAAATGGTAGTTAATTATTGTTTTTAAAGAATTGATCACATCACATCTGGGGAGATTAGTTTTAAAGCGTCTTTATCTGCTAATGCTGTTTAAAGTAGACCACAGGAAAACAGAGGACCCACAGTGAGACATTTCAGAAAACAGCATAATAGAAAATAAAAGTCCATATGTGAGAAAACAATCTGGAAAGTGCAGGCGTCTCAGCCGGAGCAAAATCTAATCACAGTGAATAGTCCTCCTCTCTCCCTCTGTCGCTCTGTGAGCTGAACACTGGGCTTTTATTACTCGGACCAGACGCTCTCATAAATGACCAACTGTGTGACTGTCGGACTGTGTGAGTCTGTCAGTGTGTGAGTGTGTGTGAGTGTGTGAGATATACAGCCGGCTTCATCCATAACCAGAGCTCAGCCAGCAGACACACAAGGTTAGTGTGTGATGGCCGGGGTGAGAGACACTGACAGTTATGGCCGTGGACGCAGCGGGTCGAGGACGCCGGGTGATTAATTACTAACCGGTGATAGTTTGTCTTCTTTATGACGCCACTGAAATGAATGAATGCCATTAGGGTGATTGGATGGAGCGGTGCGGTGGTACAGCGGGTTGAAGGGGGACGAGTGGATCTGTGAGGAGAAGGTTGATCCTCCTGTTTACATCAGAAGTTAAATGTGTCTGGATGAAGGGAAACACATGTTGGAGCAAAGTGTGAACGCACAGCACATGTGATGTGAGGGGAACAACTGGATTTCATCTGTTCGATACAAGAAATAGAAACATTTATTTTTCCTTATTTATCTTTTGATGTATTTTAATGTTTTATTTCTGTAGCAGCTGACGTTCAGACTGTGGAAGTTTTTTTCCAGATATGGAAACGTTTTAAAAAAGTGATCTCAGATAAAAAGGAAAAGACAATTTAGATCTTATTCTATCTTCTTATTGAAAACAGGTTAACAGCTCATGTTAATACCTGTCGTAGTTCTAAAGTGTTATGTTTTAATATCAAATATCTCTGAGGAAAGAATTGAAATCTTTAGATCTCAAAAGCAGGCTGAATAAAGAATAAACAGCCCCATCTCCCGATCTCTCGATTATCAGAGATGAAATCAGCAAAGTTTTATCGATGAAGTGATTTGAAGTCAGTGTGTTAATAATGTATTTGTGACCTTGATACTCATCCAGCTCTCCTCTCTGGATCTCCCAGCATGTCTCCTCTTGCGATCCAGAAAAGCCTGGGGTCTTATTCCACTCCCGTCCTCCTCCTCTCCTCCATCTGTCTCTCTGGGACTTTGCCACTTAACTGAGGACACAAGCTTCTCCTCTTTTGTGTCTGTGTATTAGAAGTTACTGGTGGTTTCAGTCACTGACCTGTTTGACACCCTGAACCACAGACACAGTCAGGAGCAGAGGGAACAACGGAGATTCTGCAGATCCGTTCATATCCATAGAAAATCCAGCAGCTTGGTAATTGCCTACGTTCAGATTAGATTAGCTCCTGTGGTCATATCGCACAAAAATACACATAATGCAGATAAAAAACTTAAAAAGCCTGTCTATCTGTCAGTGTAGAGTAATTTATTGAGAATATGAAAGTGTTATAGCTTTAAGCACATCAAGCTGCAAAGGTTAAAAACCCGTCAGTCTCATCCGAACAGCTCAGTGCGTCAGTTCGGCTTTTCAGAGAAAATCCTTTATGGTATTTCTCTCCAGATATTCTCTCCTCATGCCCAGACATCAAATATATCTTTAAACTTTACCCCCCCCCCCCCCCAACAGCAGGTCTTCATCTCTCAGGCTCAGTTTTTTTGAACATCTCGTTCCAACACCGTGGGGATTTATATGCTGCTGCATCAACCTCCACTTCTCTGGTTTCAGGCTTTTCCCAAGATGTTAGAAACCCGTCCGCTGAGATTTAGCTCCGCTCCGCCACAGGAGCATTAGTGAGGTGTGACTCTGATGCTGGGGGATGAGGCCTGGGTCAGGCTCAGAGTTACGACTCATCCTGAAGGTGCTGGACGAGGTGGGGTTCAGGAGTCCTCCACCTGATGGGGGAAAGTCTTTACAGCGGTCTGAATCTCCTCACTGACAAATCAGCAAACTAGATGAATTTTATTGAACAACTGTGGCTTGTTCATGTAAAGGAAGTATAAGTTTTGAACCTGTTCCGAGAAAGATTATTTTAGGGGAAAGTTCAGTTGAAATCTGCGTCCAGAACATCTGTCATGTCTTTACAGATCCTTACAGATGTGCGTATTGTGAAGTCAGGTCTGGGAAGGATGGTTGCGATTGCGTGAGCGTGTGAAAGTCTGTCTCTAATATATACAAGAGGGTTGATTTAAAGAGCGTTTTCAGATAAGAACTCTCACTGTTGCGTCCTGAGATTTTCCAGAGTTTGTCTTTTACGCATTAAGAACCCAGCAGGAGATCCTCTGAGACAGACGTGTTCACAACAACAGGAAAATCTCCGTTAATCTCATCATCAAAAACATCTTTAATCTCGTTTCCAAGCTGATGTGTTCTTCTGCATCTTCTTCCTTTTGTGTTCTTGTTGTTGTTTCAGTTTTTGCTTTTGTCGGCTGTGAAATCTCCTGCTGTGTTTTCACATGGGCTCACTTATCCAGAGGTTTTTATCAGGGAGCTGTCAGGAAAAACTCTGGAGAATGTTCGCTTCCACTGACTTGGACATTTGAGTCCTCTCATTCGACCCCTCTGGATAGTTTCAGGGGATTATTGGAAGTTCGGTGCGTGTCTGAAAGCAGCTGGTTTCACATTTGTGGAAAATTGTGTGTGTTTCTTAATAATCCTGTGGATTTCTGACCTCAAACCTGCTCTTTAAATGTTAGAGAAGATCCACAACCCGGGACACCTGACCTGCAGCTCCGTCTACGTCCTGCACATCTCGTCAGATAAACGCTGAATCCAAAACAAACTGCTTAATCCACCGTGGAGACACACGCAGCCTCTGTGCCGAGTCTCAGTCCGTCCCAAGCTGACCAGGCAGACGCCTCCTGGGCTAAACACAGGAAGGAGCATCTATTTGGTTGTGAGTAAACAGGAAAGGTGGAGACCTCGGGATGATGAAGTCAAGATGTCGAGATGCAGAAATCACAAGATCCACGAACCATCAGCCTCCATCGCTTTGAGACCGTCCAACCAATCAGAGAGCGGGGGTCCTCCCTGTGGTTATCATTCAATTCCACTGAAAACGTAAGTAACAGGATTTCACTGAATCTCCTCAGTGTTGCGTGTTGCTTGTTGCGTGTTGCGTGTCACTGGAGGTGGAAGTAATAAAGGTTTCTGCAGAATCCAAACTGTTTTTAAACCTTCATGTAGCAGCTGGATGGACGCAGGCGGCAGCTGGAGCCTGGGGGAGACCCGGTGCCACCAGGAGGGCAGAGACCAGCAGAGAGGGAAGGGGGGGGACAGAGAGAAGAGGAAACAGCAGATAAAGAGCAGCTGATAGCGACTTTTAATGATGATGACGTCCCTTGTAAAAACGCCTCTGATATTATCTGTCGTAGAAACGCTGGACAAACATGTTAAGTGCTGAGTTTGAAAATCGTTTGGCGTCACATTAATGCAAAAGTACAGAAAGCTGCAGATGGTTCCTCAAATCGACTCTGAGCTTTAATTCTCCAAGATTCACGAGACGCTTCTTCTTAGAGTTGACAAACTGCACGGCCGGATTTTACACTTAGAAATGAGAGGAAATGGATGTGACATTAAATTGAAATGAAGAGAAACACTGAAGCTCAGAGAGAAGAAACTGAGACGAGTGGGTCCTCGTGTCTGAAGCAGTTTGGAGACAAAGACCAAAGAACTCCCCTTTCACAAGGTGCTGGAACTTCTACAGAACTTATTATCTGAGCTCGTTGTCACATCTTCACTCTTGTTACTGACCTGAGGGAAACAGAAAGTTCACTCTGACGACATCGCTCCTCTTATAAACTCATTTCAACTGTAACAACACCAACGCTCAGGTCCAATCTCGCCCCGACTAAGAAGGGGACAACAAAATCAAGTTTCAATAGAATTGGGTTTTTGTAGTTTTTGTGTAATTCTGCAAACAGACAGACAAACAGCAACGGAAACACAAACCTCCTCGGTGGAGGAAACGAGCTGAGAGGCTGCAGACACTGATTCCATCACAGGTCAATGACCCTTCACTCCTGGTCTGACATGGACTTTAAAACCTTTACAGAGTCACCACAGCATCACAACCTAAAACTATAATGTCCCCCAGTAGAAGACACAACAGTTTGTTTTCCATCTTCACTGATCTCGCATTGGGGCTAATTCAGGAATCTTGATTTTAAAAAGTCAGGCATGTGAAAGGAGCGGTTGGATGGAGTGATAGATGGATGGATAGACGGATAGAGGGATGGACGGATGGATTGATATCTATTAGTACATGTTCTACTTAGTGTCACGTTGTTGATTTAATGCTTTTATTCTGAAAAGCACTCTGTGTAACGGGGTTTTTCTGAAAGTGCTCGACAAATACTGTCTGATTGATTGATTGATTGATTGATTGATTGATTGATTGAATTAAACAGTTGCAATAAGGCTTTAAAAGACGTATCCTGGATTATCTTTGTGTTTTCGATTGCAGCAGCAGACGAGCATCCAATCGGCTGCTCTGCCTCTGCAGCCTCTTTTAACAGGACAGGCGCTGCTCTGTTTTTTTTTCCTGTTAACGTGATTTAAATCGAGCTTGTAAACATCGTCCTGACATGTTTTACAGTTTGAGCTCAGACGCTGATGTGGGACATGAACTGTAGATCACCGGTGTCTCCCTGAGAGAGTCTTGGCTCCGTCCCCTGAGCTCTCACTTCATCACGAGCAGGATTTGCACAAGACCAGGATTATAACGTGCACCAGTGTGTGTCCGCGTGGGCGTTATTGTGTGTATGAGATGATGAGGAATCTGTCATAATGCTAAAAGGTTATTTGTCGTCACCTCACTGAACTCAAACAACAAGCAGCTTACACCGCCGCCTCTGATTGGTCAGCGGGGAAAAGGATTGTCACAGCAAGCATCCGACCTGGGTTTGAACCGACGTGTCATCTCCACCGTGAACCCGGGCGCCGGCCGAGGGTTAAAAACTCATGTTTACCACTTCTGCGTAAAATCCAGGAAATCCAAAGAAAATCTGGTCAGAGTGGGAATCCTGTTGAACAATGATCTTTGTTTGGAGTTGAAATGGAGAAACGCTGAACCTGAATCAGAGAAAACAGGGAGAAGGTGATCATGTGATCATCTGCAGGTTTACTCTGTGTCGGCTGCACATGCAAATCTTCTGTTTTTACATTTTAATAATACAGAACCACTCATACAGCAAAAGACACTGGTTTAAACCAATTAATATAACTTCAACATAGAAAACACTGCAATAAATAGTGTGCTCACAAATATTCATGCAATAAAATACCCATTATTTGTCCTTTTCAAACATGATTTATTCAAAATCAAAAGGTTGATGGATTGAAACCCATGAGGAGAATGATGGGTCATAGTTTTAGGGATTTTTTATTTAATATCTTTTATTTAAAATCACTTTCATTCCTTTTCATGCTTCATCTCAGATTCCAGTTTAGGGTTTAGTCTCATGTTAAAGAGAGAGGAGAAAGAGAAGAGTGGGAAGAGACACACACACACACACACACACACACACAGAGACACAAACACACACAGTGTAAATGCAGAGGATGACATCATCTTGCAGCGTCTTATTAAAGGACGTCCTGTAAAAAAAGGGAAAATCATCCACTCTTTCCATCTCTTCTTTTCTCCTCCTCTCCTCCCTCTGCTCTCCTTTTCCTCTCTGTGCTCCTCCTCTCTTCTTCCCACTCTTCCTCATGTACATGATCCATCTCCTCATGTTGACAGTCCTGTACGTCCTGTTTACCTTGGGGTCGTGCGTCCCTCTCCTCCTTCCTCCTCCTCCTCCTTCTTCTCCTCCTCCTCCTCCTCCTCTCTCTCTCCACTCGTACATGGGTTCATCCAGTTCAACTCATCTCTCGTTCGAATCAGTTTGGTAATTCTGGTACAACAGGAAAAGCCTGTTGCTTTGTCAGACTGTCAGACTGCTGAGAATTTCACCTTCTTAATAACAATAGATCATCATCCATTCATCTGTTATCTCTATCGCTCAAGGGTCACAGGGACACGTAGAGCTTCGTCTTCACCTTACATGTTTCAAGTAGAGTTAAGTGCATTAGAAGTATAGGAATATGTCTGATTCTCTTGTTGATTATTATCTATTATCTATTATTCCAACTTCGCAGTTTCAAAATTGAATGAAATAAATAAATAATTCAAATGAAACAAAAACTGTAAGAATCCACAAATCCTTTGTTTCATCACATTGTATCATTATTTCAAAATCTGAAGTTTTATACTTTTAGCGTCATCTGCAAAGTTTATAAAGCAAAGGATGTTTGAAGAACAGAATCATGAGGGAAAATCCTTTATGAAAGAAATGAAAGGAACTAAATAACATTGAACTTTCAGAATGTTTCAGCTACAACAGATGATTTAGTTAGAATTTTCACATTTATCACCTCCACCGAGGACTTTTGTTGCTTTTTGTCCGACTTTTAAGAAAATTGTTTTTTTTACATTTTGTTAATTCTCAGGATATAACACAGAGAACTAGATGAAAGATTCAGGCCTGTTGAGGGAGCGGTTAAGACTATCTGAACGTTTGGTGCATCTTGACTTTCTATTCGATCTATTAATATAAACCTTCATTCATGCAGCCGATGCTTTATATAACTGAATCAGATTTTAACGCGGCCACTCCACTTGGATCTCACTTTTTGTTCAATCAGCTTTTGGAATCTGAACGTGTTTCGTGAAATCAATGCAGCTGCCGGACGTGACTGAAACGTTCGATTCCCCCGCCCCAGGTACTTTCCACTGCCGCACCAGCACAGACACACACACACACACACACGCGTCACGCCACTCAGGCCTCGGCCTCAAACTGGAAACAAACTGAATCAGTGTCTGACGTGATGTGTGTCTTTTTTTTAGTTTTGTGTGTGGAGGCTGTAATGTGAGCGTCTGATTTCCCGTCTTATCAGGAGATGTGGACGGCAGAGGGGTCTATTCTAATGACTTTAGAGAGAGAGATGGAAGAGAGAGAGAGAGGAAGAGTTAGAGAGAGAGGTAGGGAAACCACAGAAAGAGACGGAGAGAGAGAGAATAAATGGTGTAGAGAGGCGAGGACCATCATGGTCTCAGTTTCATGGGGGGCGATCAGAGACATATTCCCAAATTCATGCACATGGTTCAAGAATTGTTATTGAGAGGAGGAGGAGGAGGAGGAGGAGGAGGAGGAGGAGGAGGAGGAGGAGTCACTCTCAGCTTGTTTGTATCACAGTCTTCCTCACAGAGCTGGTTTCCTCAGGCAGGTGTTACAGATGTTGTGTAGTTTTCTGATCCATCGGAGCTGCTTGTCTTGCCCGGTCACTTCTGTCGTCACCTTCACCTCCTCCAGGCTTGTTTGTGTTGCCTTCATGCAGATTAAGTGTCGTGTGACAGATAGATGAGTGACTGATTTGTATTATTGTTGTGTCCTCTGCATTGTGTACCCAGTTTAAAGCAGGCTTACCAGACACCAACCTGGAGCCTTTGGTGGACGCACACCTTTTATAAACTCTCTTTAAGCCTGTGTTTAGAGAAAGGGAAAGTAAAAACTTGTAATACACAGACGTTTATTTGAATTAGAATAAAAAAAAGTCTGCACCACTTCTACCTCTCAACAGGATTCTGCAGAGCTTCTCACTTTTTTTGATTTTATTTATGATTCTATAGAAGATTCTACATCAAAGTTTCTTGATGCAGCAACAGGTTAAAAAGAAGCAACCTGAGGGGTGCGTCACTGGAGTGTGTGTGTGTGTGTTTGTGTGCGTCAGGTGTAGGTGTGTATGGAGGCAGGTCCGGGCAGCTGGGTGGGGTCATGACGCTGCAGTCGCACAAGGAGTCACTGGGTGGAAAGAGAGAGAGAGAGAGAGAGAGAGAGAGAGAGAGAGAGAGAGAGAGAGAGAGAGAGAGAGAGAGAGAGAGAGAGAGAGAGAGAGAGAGAGAGAGAGAGAGAGAGAGAGAGGAAAATCACAGAGGACTGAGAGAGCGTGGGGAAGTGTGAGGAAAGAATCGAGTGTGAATCAATATGTGTTTGATATGAAGACAGAGCGATGCAGAGACCCAGCAGCTGTGATGTAAGTCTGTGTGTGTGTGTCTGTGTGAGTGTGTGTCTGTGTGTGTGTCTGTGTGTGTGTCTGGCGTGGTGCAGGTGGATGTGCTGACTGTCTTTCACTTTCTGAGCTCTGTGTTGGGATCAAACTCCGATGGAGCAGTTTGTCGTCTCTCAGGTTTCTGATCAGATCAAACTCTGTCTCTGTTAATCTTTGTGTTAGTTCACTGTGTGTGTGTGTGTGTGTGTGTGTGTGTGTGTGAGAGTGTGTGTCTGTATGTGTGCAGTGTGGTTTGGTTTTATTTTGGATATTTGTTCTCACACGTTGCTCGTCAAACCCTGAATGACTCAGGAGCTCAGGATGGAACAATTCAATTGACTCAGGAATAAAAGAAAAAGTAAAAACTGGGTCAAGGCTTTTGGTTTGAGCTCCTGAACACATTTCACCGGACTAAGCTGTTGTGTGTAAGTTGTGTTGCTTCATCGAGTGACGCAATTCAGATAAAGACAAATGTGTTATAATGAAACTAGTAGTGCACCGACCGCTCCAGGTGGAGGAGTGATAGGTGCAGCAGTTTATACTTATAATATCACTCACTTTACATAACCTCTATTACTAGATGTGTTAAAAAAATACACAACGCAACAATTTAAAGTACAGAGGCTGAGCTTTGACATAATAATACTTGTGTGAGTTAAAGTTAAGAGGTCGGGATCGTCCAAGAGGTCGACAGATAAAGTGAGGACGGAGACGAGCAAGAGGAATAAAACTTTATTCCTTTACACAAAACAAGCTTTTATGAACTAATAGATAACTTCACGTATTTATACTTGTAAAAATAAACTACACAAAGTTACTGGGAGATCTTTGAAGGATGCATTGTGGGTCAGGAAGGAACCCACTGAGTTTATGGTGCATTTAGGAGCCTTGATGGATTTATTCACTCTGGTCTTTTATTTCATTTCATCTATTGTCTCTCTTCCTCTAAAGTAAAAAGATATTTGCTCATCAGTCTTGTGCCTGTGACCTTTGAGCTTTGACTCTATTACTATTTGTCTAAGGGAATAGGAACCGGTGTTTACTGGAAACCAGAAGCATCAGCTGGTAAAATGTACAATCTGCAGGAAACATTAAACATGTCGTCACACACTCTTTTTTTATTTGTGTCTTCCTGAATCGCAGTTCTCCAGAGATCAGTTCATCCTGGACTGTCCTTCAGAGAAACTCCGCAGGGAGCTGGAGGAGGAGCTGAAGATGAACTGTGAGGAGCCCAGGAGCCACGCGTGGTACCACGGAGCCATTCCCAGACAGGTAACACAACACACACATTTATCAGTGCACACACACACACAAACATGTGTATGAATCTCAGTCATGAGTCCCTCCCTGTAGAAGTCCTGGTTAAAAACTTGTTGAACCAGATCATTTATTATTAGACTGCGTACACGCACATACATACACACAAACACACACACACACACACACACAACCACACATGCGCACCCACGCACACACACACTCATACACGTACACACACGGTGCGTATAGGAAGATTAAAAGCTTAAACAGTGGCCTCGTCTATAAGGCGGGAGTTGTAACATTAGGTCAGTGTGTGAAAAAGCCTCTTTGTGAATGATGTGTGTGTGTGTGTGTGTGTGTGTGTGTGTGTGTGTGTGTGAGTGGAGAGATAGAGAGAGAGATTGTGTGTTCCCTGTGAAAGCTCTGAGATGTAATCATTTTTAATAAGCTGCTTCCTCTGGTTAAACTAAACTACCATTATAAACACACGCTTAATTAAAGTGTGTAAGTGTTTGTGTGTGTTTGT
The DNA here is from genome assembly GCF_947347685.1 of Pleuronectes platessa. Taxonomy (NCBI): domain Eukaryota; kingdom Metazoa; phylum Chordata; class Actinopteri; order Pleuronectiformes; family Pleuronectidae; genus Pleuronectes; species Pleuronectes platessa. The sequence continues at coordinate 25,093,255 of NC_070634.1, forward strand.
GTTTGTGGGAGAGAGAGAGAGAGAGAGAGAGAGAGACAGTCAATGTAACTATAGTAAAATGTAAAGAGAACCATGAAGTTCTAATTTTCAATTAAACTAAATCTCAAGTGGGTGACGGGGATTGAACCGCCGACCTTCTGGAGGGTGGACGACCCGTCGGTTTATTCTTCATCAGAAGTTGCACCTAAATCTATAATCTGTAAAATATCTTCACGTCCTTTAAACGCTTCAGCTCAGCAGCAGAGCTCATAAAGAAAGACGTTATAAGACCTGAGCGTTGTTAGGTTTGATTAAATGTTTGGACTGTCAACATACGTGTGTGTCTGCGTGTGTGTGTGTGTGTGTGTGTGTGTGTCGACCTGTGTTCAACCCTCTGTGTCGTTCCAGGTTGCAGAGAACTCGGTGCAGCGTGACGGGGATTTCTTGCTCCGTGACTCTCTGTCCATCCCAGGAAGTTACGTCCTGACCTGCCAGTGGAGAAACGCCGCCCAGCACTTTAAAATCAACAAGAAGGTGAGACAGTGTTTCTCAGGAGCAACACACTTTGGTATCACTGTCTGATTTAATGAATCAAAGTTAAACGTGCTGGTTGGTTCGTGCTCCTCAGGTCGTGATGCTGAACGAGGCCTACTCCCGGGTGGAGTACCGTCTGGACAGAGAAGGCTTCGACAGCGTCCCTGCACTCATCAGATTCTACGTCGGGAACAGAAAACCTGTCTCACAGGTGAGTTCAGAGAAGGTTTGATTCACACACTGAGGTTTATGAGGACATCAGTGTTTAAGTTCTCTGATAGACCTGATTTATCTATTTTTAACTGATTTAATTAAAAAAAATATGTGAGAAAGCAACAAGGACCATGATAGTCTAATGCAGAGGTATTCAACAGGGGGTCCGCGACCCCTAGGGGGTCCGCGGAGGTACTGCAGGGGGGTCGCAAAATGTTTGGTTGATTAGAATTTTTTTAATGTAAAAAAAAAAAGATTTATTTTCTAACCAATTTTTTTCCACAAATTTAAATGTCTTTAAATACACTTTAACATGCATCTGACACATTGAAAGGCTGATTTGACCCTCTGCCTGACAACCTCCATCCGTCCAAGGTTAGATAAGTTGTATGCTACTCATCAGGGTCAGACATCTCACTAATATGGGAGTATGTGTGTCATCCACAAATGGCTTGAGGATTCACTGTCTCTTCTACATGTATGTTTAAAATAAAAACATGAATCTGTGAATTACTTTAATAGCTCAGTGTTCTATGCAAGATGTATGTTTATAAATGGCAGTGGCATGGCCAACCTGTACCTAGCACATGTTTAAATTAAAAACATGAATATATGAGCCTTTGCTACATTTGAATAGCTCAGTATTGAATGCACAATAACAGGATAGCTATGTTTATATATGGCACTAGGCCCAGCTTAATATAAAACACAATTTTATACAATTTATATAGTAGGGGGTCCCTGCTCCATCTCTCCACCAGCTTGGGGGTCCTTGGCCTGAAAAACGTTGAAGACCCCTGGTCTAATGGATTATTAAGAATGGGAAATAATAACTCTTTTCCACTCATTGTGTTTCATACAGTTTGTTCTAACTTCTCTTCCCTGTGTAATGGAAGGTGGTGGGAGCCATCATCTTCCAGCCCATCAACAGAGGCCTCCCCCTGCGCTGCCTGGAGGAGAAGTACGGCCTCTCCTCTACTCACCGGGACTCGCTCATGTCCCAGGAGAGACGCAGTCAGAAACGCCTCAGCCTCAACATCACCAACGGACACACACACCAGGACAACACACACGCCGCGCACGACAACACGCACCAGGACAACGGCGTGGGCCGCAGCCGGCAGCTCAGGTTGGTGCACGACAGGAAGTTAATCTGTGGTGATGGACACGTTCACACCAGTTCCCTCAGCCTCTGGTTGATAGATGTCTGCAGTCAAATCCTTAAAGTCTTAACTTTACTTTTAAACAAGAGGGAGGAGATTGACTATATATATTTTCATTATCTTTTTTCCAAAGCTAAAGAGTTTTCTTTAAAGCATTTATTTATAAAAGATTAATAAACTAATAGTAATAATTTAACAACAGTTTTATATTAACTTATTTAAAAAAAAAAAACATAATTACCTCACAGGATTCTGGGTTTTGCAAACTAAACTGCCCATCAATATATATAATACAATACTACATAATACGTGAATACAGATAAATATGTATGTGTATGTATGTGTGTATATATACACACACAACACATTCAAAAGAGTTTTATTTTCTCTAGGTCATTTTACTTCTGATTCTGTTAAAGCCTTTTACTCTAGTAATTTTATTGAAGAGTATTTTTCACATTATGTTCTTCTACCATCATTTCTCCATAAATACTACAGTTTGATTCATAGAATTTGTTAAAGACAGATTTTAACCCTGAGCCTGTTACTCACAGAGTCCTGAGCTACAGACTAAATATGTGTTAAAGTGATGGAGACTCAGCTTCACTCCGTCCTCTTCTAGTTTCTCTTTCCTCTCTCACACTCTGGAAAAAGACTTGAATCAAACCTTTAAATCCCTCCAAGCTTTTAACTCACAGCCCCGAGCTCCACATCCATCATCCGGGTGCTAGGTTGTATAAACACGTCCCATATGTATCACGAGTCCTCTGTAAACAAAGAGACAGAGACTGAGAGGGACCGAGGTGAGAACGTGAGGAGCCCACGTCTGTCAGGAAAGACAGAGGAATGTGTGGAAGAGAAGAAAGAAACAGAAATAACAGAGGAGAAATGATGTGAGAGGCAGTTCTGAAGTCCTCCTCCTCCTCTTCCTCCTCCTCCTCCTCCTCCTCCTCCTCTGTTATGTTCTTAATAAGTTTAATTTCTCTATGTAAACGTGTTCATCCATTTGCAGGTTGAAGGATCGCTGCGGCAGCCAACCGGCGAGTCTCAATCAGGTACAGGAGAGGCGACGCCCCCTCAAGGCGCACCAATCAGAAAGCTTCTTACCTCTCGGTCAGTACAAAATGATGATATGATCAATTCTAGTAAAAAAGCAGAAAGGGGATGTGATCACCTCTGTGTCCTTCACTTCTTCTCACTCTCACCTTCTCTCTGGTTGTGTTCCTCTTCCAGGATGTAAGCCTCAGCCGGACCCCCTCCTCCCCGGCCCCAGCCCCAAGTCCCCGGTGTTCCGGACGGGCAGCGAGCCGGTGCTCAGCCCCTCCTTCCCCCGGAGATCAGCCGAGCCTCTGGCAGGTCAGTGGACCGAGCTGGAGATTAGAATAAACACTTAGAAGCACTTCACCATATTGTCCACTTGTTGTTTGGGATCTAGTTCCAGATATTGTGTTGTCATATCGGCAGCTTTCTTAAATACATTATATCTGCTGAATATATTATAGCACAGTTACTGTCAAATAATAATCAGAGGTTGTTTTCTTTTCTTATTCTCCAGATGTAATAGATTCAGGTTCATCTACATATATGTATATTATAATAAAGTGTGGTTCACATGAGGTGCAGAATAATTTAGACAAAAAGAAAAAGAGTAACACCTGAAATATAATAAACTTCACATTAAAAACAGAAATAGAAAAAATAGAAGCAATAGAAAACCCAGACTTCACTTCTGGTAACCACAGGATTAAATTATAAAACTATTTATTTTGTTAATTTCAGTATAATCAAATACACTTAAACTCGTGTACACTTTCCAAATAAAGAAAAACAAGCAGGAAGAATAAAAAGAAAAAGACCTTTCATCTAAATATAAATAAAATTATAGACGGTCGTCCCTTTTTTAATTTCCTTTCTTTCCATAAATCACATGAGGAATCACCGACACTCTAATCACACACTCATCTCTGATTTGTGTGACTCGTGTATCAAGTGCCACTAAAGAGAACTCACTCTGATTATCAGGCTAAAAATAAAGATGTTCTCCTTCTACCGACTTTGAACTGAATAAATCACTGATCCTAGATCTGTGGATCTGTAGGTGTAGTCTCATTGACTCAAACCTGTTGTTTGTCTTCAGAGAGGATATTAAATGTAACCTTGTGCTTATCTGATTCAGATTCATATTTTAAAGGTAAATAAAGACAGATGGTTTTGTTTACTCTTCACTGCACTGAGTCTTTATCAGATTGTTGCCACGTCGACTGATGTCATCACGTCCTGTGGTTGTGTGTTTGCAGGTCAGGTGATCCGAGGCTCCGACAGCCAGCTGTGTCCCAAGCCGCCTCCCAAACCCAGCAAAGTGCCGCTGGCTCGACTCCCTCGCCCGCCCTGCCTCCAGCCGCTGGGGCCCTCGTCCGCCTCCTGCAACCACACGGACTCGTCCTCCTCCGTCTTCACGGCTCAGACTCTGGACTCCACGTGGGGGGAGGCGCCCTCGCCCGGGTGGAGGAGCGGAGGTGACTTTCATATTTAAGAATTTAGTTTGTCAAGTTTTAAAGATTTAAAAAGTTCTGATTAAAAAACAAAGCATCATTCACTTTTTTTCATTCCATTCTTTATAAGATCCACTATGGATAAACGTTACAGCATCAAAGGGGAAAGTAAAATAAACAATTTACCATATAAGGAAATATAAATGTGTATTCCTGTATTTTATGTTTACATAAAATAATATATATGTAAACATAATAGACAGGATTACACTTATATGATGTGATAAAACAAAAAGTGTTCAATCTGAATCAACTTGAGAAGATGCAATCAGAGAATAATCTTCTCTGCTTTTGGAAAAATGTCCAAATCTTAATCAACAATCAATAAATTAATTTTCTGTGACACTAAAGCTGCTCTTGTCTGAAAAAACTTTTCTGTTCATCTTGTTTTAATAATGTTCCTGTAAGTTTATTATTATTTATATTCTACATCAGTGTGACATGGCTCCAGACGTTAGAGATAAACTCTTTATTAACGTTTATCAGAATAATAAACTCTAAATGTTGTGATTTCTTCTCCTCTGTGACCTCAGCTCCTCCTGCTCCTCCTGTGAAGCCTCTGAAGTTTTCCCAGGGCTCCTCCTCTTCTCTCCTTTCTCCTCCTGAGCGGCTTCACTACCCGGACACACACCCGGTGACGGGCCGGACCGAGCGGCTGCAGCCGAGTCCAGCCGACCTGAGGTCCTGCAGCTCGCTGGGGTGGGAGGAGCCGATCTCTCCAGACTCCATCACAGACGACGGCCTCGCCCATCAGCCGCCACTCTGCAGCTACGTGGACCGGCTGAGGAGGGAAGGAGACGGCGAGGAGGAGGAGGAGGAGGACGAGGGAGGACGAAGAGGCCTGGACAGAAGCTCCTACCATCACGCCATCGCAGCCTTAGAGAACACCAGCGAGGAAGAGGAGGAGGATGCAGGCAGGGGGGAGGATGGGGAGGAGAAGAGGAGGAGGAGCAGCTTCCAGCGGCCGGTGGTGGAGACCGAGTCCATGTTCCGACCGGCAGAGTTCGGGTCCCGACTCCTGCCGCCGGAGAACAAACCTCTGGAGATGGTGGTGCTGAAGAGAGCGAAGGAGCTGCTGCTCCGGCACAACCACCACAGCATCGCCAGACACCTGCTGCTGGCCGACTGCCAGGTACACACACGCACACACAGACACACAAACACATAGAAGAACACACGTGAGGTGGTGTGTGTGTGTGTGTGTGTGTGTGTGTGTGTTGATTTCAAACCTCTTCCTGTTCTGCAGGTTGTCAGGATACTCGGAGTGAGTCCGGAGCTCAAAGGTCAGATGGGCGTGTCCTCGGGTCTGGAGCTGGTGACGCTGCCGCACGGTCGACAGCTGAGGCTCGACCTCATGGAAAGGTACACAACAAACACACAGTACACACACACACACAAAACACACATTATACACAACCATGGTTCAGTTGCACCGTCATGGAAATAAATCCCCCCCCGCAGCCTCTGAGAGATCAAATTAGAAAACATTGACCAAAACAGACCTGGATTGTTATCTTGTGTTGATAATCCTCCTCCTCCTCTCTCTCTCTCTCTCTCTCTCTCTCTCTCTCTCTCTCTCTCTCTCTCTGTCCTTCCTGTCTCGCCCAGACACCACACCATGGCGATAGGCGTCGCTGTGGATATTCTGGGATGTACGGGCAGCGTGGACGAGCGGGCGTCCACGTTAAACCGCATCATCCTCGTGGCGTTGGAGCTGAAGGACACGGTGGGCGACCTGTTCGCTTTCACGGCCCTGATGAAGGCCCTGGACCTGCCACAGGTAACACACACACACACACACACACACACAGACACACACACACAAACACACATCCTGGACACAGTCAAACCATAACACAACTTATAAGGACCCGCTACCCATCCCTTTAACTCCCCCAACCATCTTCATCCTTAATTACAACCAGCTCTCACATGAATTATATACACTTAAACTAATACTTATCTATTTATTTATTAACCCAAATATAAGTACACTGAAAAAAACTCCAGATGAAAACTCCCTCATAGACATAGCAACAAATATTTTAGTACACAAACAGAAATAAAGAAGAAAATATTGAAGATACTTCATTGAATTTGCCTCAAAGAAAGTAGTTGATAGGTTTTGTTTCTCATCTCGTTTGATGGAAACTGATCCAATGACCTTGTTTCTAAAGAGTTGTGTAAAACTTGATGTGTCGTGCAGATCAGCCGACTGGAGGAGACGTGGACGGCTCTGAGACGCAACTACACACAGACGGCCATCAGCTACGAGAAGACACTGAAGCCTTTCTACAAGAACCTGTACGAGGGCACAGGTAATCAACACACACACACACACACACACACACACACACATAGAGTCATAAATCACACCTGGACATCACACCCATCATCGTGACTGACATTCCTCCTCCTCCTCCTCCTCCTCCTCCTCCAGCCTCCCCTCCCCCCGGGGTCTGCGTCCCCCTCCTCCTGCCCCTCCTCACCCTGATGGAGCGCCCGTCAATCACACCCGAGGGGGCGGAGCTGTGGGAGACCAGCGACCAGGGCTGCGACATCATGCTGCGCCACCTGGAGGCCGCACGCAAAGTCGCACACAACACACACAGCTACACAGCCAACGCACAGAAGCTCTTACAAGGTAGAAACAATCACATTAAGTTCTGTAGAGATGTTAAATGTTAAACGTTGTGTTATAATGTGTGTTTGTGTGTGTTCAGGGTTTCAGGCTGACGAAGACCTGCTGGAGGTTTTTAAAACCGACTTCCAGCTGCGGCTGCTGTGGGGAAGCCGCGGAGCCTCGGTCAACCAATCGGATCGCTTCAGCAAATTCACTCTCATCCTCACCGCCTTGTCACGGAAACTGGAGCCCCCCCCCAAAACTCAAACCCTGATCTGATATATTAATATACTCTCAGTCCGGAGCCGAGGGGGTGAACGGCAGGTGGAGCCAAGAACCAGATGAATGGGAAGACAAAGTGAAGCACGGAATCAAACGTACGACGCCCAGCGGCCACTGAACTCAACACTGAGGAGCTCGTACGAACTGGGGACACGAGAATCAGTCAAACTCATTCTAACAACTTATTTCTCCTACACATAAAAACCATTTTGTTCATTTAGCCTTTTCTAATCCACCTTAAAGCTCCAAGTCACCTGGTTCCATCTCGACAAATCATATCACTGCAACAGCTTTAGAAAGAAGACTTGTGCCTGAAGTACTTTTCTCACTAAACGTACAACAGGCCTTATACAAGGATATAATACATATTTCTTTTTAAAAAGCTGAGGGTACATGTCTGTGAGCTCTGGAGCTTTTTGTTTTCAGAATCACTCATAGTTTAAAAGTTAAAATTAGAAAGCAGGGTTCAGAATCTAATAAAAAAAATTACTTATTTTCAGGCTTATGCACAAAAGATGTATTTAACTCTATAATGAACCTTTTCTCCACATCTGGAAATTGCTTTGAACTCTGATCCGTTTGTTGCTGGTTTAACAAGCGAGACAAAGAACTACCATAAATCTCCTTTGGTTCATTTACACACAGAAGCAGAAAGTCAGATACTTGCAAAGAATCAAAAAATACAAACTCCTTGTTCATGTGAAAATTGAGCTTCACGTGTTTTTATTCCATCAAATCTTTTATTTTACAGTTACACAAATTAATAAAACATGACTTTGTGCATATTGCCCAGGAGCAGATTTGTAATCGTATGTAAACATGAGACTGAAGCTGTAAATATCTGAAGCGTGAGCGTGTTAATAATCGACTGTACATATTTTCTGTAGAGGACTGTAAAAAAGATGTTGATGAATTCTAATGTTTATATTAAATATGAACGATGGGGGTAAAGATTGAATAAATAAGACGAATGAACTGTGGAGGTGAAATCGTGGTTTTTTTATCCATCGACAAAACGTCACAGAAACAAATGGACTTTTCATTGCTGCTTATTTTATTAGAACAATATCTTGGAAGAAGAAGAAGAAGAAACAAAAAAAGCATTTTGTTCACAAAGTGTCCGACAACATTCAAAGTAAAAACATGTGCACAACAATATGGAGAGAAGTACTGCCATTGGTTATTAAAACATATACAACATGGTAAAGACACACAGATTTACATGGATTAGCCGTGTTGATATCCGGCTGAGACACCCAGTACCTGCTGCTTTTCATTCACTGTGACTGTTTGAGTTGATGATAGGAAAGAGGTTGATGTTTATTTTCATGCTTGACGATAAACGAGTTTGAAAATGAGAATGTGAAGAGCAACACGTGGGCTTTTATTTAGCTGGAGGAGAAACAGCAGCCGATCACAGTAGCTTGGCAGAGGTTCCAGTAGAGAACTGTTTGTACAAGAAGGAACTTCTATCATATTTAACATGTCAAAGCTGAGTTGTTATTATTTATTTCTGCATGATATTCAGGATTAAAGAACAGCGGCTATTACAATACGCAGCTCAGTGTTTATAGGCATAATAACGGTTAAGAAAATCACCTGGGAATCTGATTTTTTTGGTCATTTTCAAAACTGCTGTGTCAGCGACAGCTTCGATTTAAAGGGACAGTTCACTTCAAGACGTCTTCGGAGTGAAATGTCTCTTTAACAGTTTGTTTCATTTACTGAGTTTAACAGACGGCAACACAAACACTCATCTGACGTGAGGACGATGTTTTTATTCTTGTGTCACCGTCACAGGACGATCCTCTTTGCCTTAGTGCACATTTACAATTACGATAACAAGCAGAGTATTGGTTTTAGAACTGAAATAATTTATAAATTTTAGTGTAAAATTAAAACTTTCACTTGCTCCAGCTTCTTAAAATGCAAAGATTCATCGTTTCTCTTGGATTTAAGTGAAAAATCTTGGGGATTGGGATTTTTTTTGTTTATTCAACAAAATTAGAAGCTGGAAGGCGTCGCCTGGAGCTCGTTAAGATTCTGATATTAATCATTATTTTATGGACCAAACAATTAGAAAAATTATAAATCAATAGTAATTGTAGTAATGGTAATTGCTTTAGTAACGGCAGGACACGACATCTGAAGTTTTATAGATGAGAACAATTTTCTAATGGATTAATTAATGATGTAAATAATTAGCTACAGCCATGTATGAACTGAATCCCCAATAAATTTCAATCCAAATCAGCAGAAAGACGTCAGAGACGATATATCAGATTCTACACATCAAAATTTCTCAACATAAATTAGGTTTAGTCCTTCAAATTTGTAGTTTGAGCAACATCAGGAGCTAAAAAGTGAAGATATAACTTGTTTTTCTCTCACTGGTGAAATATTAAAATCTCTGAAACACCCCTTTAATGTCCATTAGAGGAAAAGTCAGTGGAGGATACGTGTAGTTGTGAAACCGGGGGGGGGGGGGGGGGGGGGGGGGAGTTCAAGTAACAACATCTTCAGCATCGCTCTATACATTTCACAGCTTCATCCAAGAAACACAGGCTAGTGGCTTATCGTCTTAAATATCATTTTGTCTGAACAGATAAGCTGAGTGGTTACAAAATAAATCACCAGAATGAGAATCTATAGAAAAATCATGCAAAAAGGAAGTTTTCTGACAAGTTAGAAAACCAGTATAAAACCATTTTAAAAAGAGAGAATTACTCTAAGCTTCATTCATAAAGATCACACTTCATCGCACATTCATCTGCTCACTCGCTCATTTCTAATCAGATTCATTAGCTGTAGTACTTCAGGGCAAAGTGCATCGGGTCCATTCAAACCTGTTCGTCTCATGAAGAGTGTCAATCAACCTAAAAACATTCAACATGACGTAAGAGATGATATGTACAAATCATTCAATGGTAAAAACTAACGTCACACATGTAACACACACGTGAACACACAGCTTTAAAGTGTAGGGGACTCCAAAGGGTGTTTCTGGTGTGACTGGTGTTCCCTGTGTGTGCGTCCACGTGTTTGGATTCATGCGTGCGAGTCGTCACATTCACAAATACAACCGATGAAATGAGAAAAAACTTTTCATGTAGATGAAGCTGAGGGCGAGCCCAGGTGCCTGATGGGAGATGTAGTCCAGTGGCCGACACATCCAGATGTGTGTGTGTGTGTGTGTGTGTGGAAAAATCCCTCCATGGAAAAACAAAAACACAAGGTGAGGTTTTAAGGCAGAATCTGACCTGCAACGTCCCCGGAGCTTCCACTGGTTTGTTCGGTGATGGTAAAAGAAAAAAGGGGGGGCCCAGTCTGGTTTTGGTGAAGAAAGACTGCCGCCTGCTGGTCGGATGGTGGAATTACAACCACAGGAGAGAGGAGGAAAGGTGGGAAAAGAAGGAGAAAGAGGAAGAGGAGGAGGAGGAGAGAGGTCCTGTTTGCACCTGATAGTCCTGCTATCTGTCTAATGAGTATCTGATATTACCCAGCTGCTGTTTGGGAGACATTCAACAAACATCAAAGGAAACAAATTCATGCTGCAGGTTGCATGAACACATCATGAAGATAAGGCATTCAACATTCGACAACGTTACACACACACACACACAGACACACAGAGGAAGGTGCAGTGGCGGTCACCTGCTCATGTTTGATAATGACACGTTAACAACATGCAACTGGATGAGTGAGGACAGGCATGAGGAGCAGAGTGGCTCAGGCAGACATCACCAACAGAGCACAGATAGAGACGATGATGACGGGAGTGAGTCGGAGCAGCGCAGCACAGATTCTGTTAGTTTGATGCTGTGAGCGAAACCTGAGCCTGAGAGTTAATAACACCCTGATCTGTGTTGGGAGTCGGATTTGGGAAAGTATGGAAAATCTAGAATGGGTCAGAAATTATCCAAACGATTTACGAGAAGTGAGAAATCCTCACGAGCTGGACAGAGGTCATCACAAGGTCAATCTACTTGATAACCACATGAATGACTTTCCCCTGGGGACACAGTGTCTGGGATGTTGCGTCATTAGCATCGTCACCTAATAGATGGAGCTTGTGATCACTTCCTGGTCTGACAGCTCCTCTCCTGTTAGGATCCAACTGTAATATCATAAACACTGTAAATCATTGCCAGCTTATGGCTTCAGGATCTTCTACGTTCGGTACAACCCTCCCTTCCTCCTCTCGTAACCCCCCCCCCGAATGCCGATCATGCAGACATGCAAACCTCCCTCCCAGCCCACTCCCCCTCTCTTCCCCCACCCGCTCTCTCTCTTTTCCCCCTCCTAGTTCTCTCTCTTCCTCGTGTACCCGCACCACCATTAATCAGCAATCACCGTGAGCCCTCCACCAGCCAATCAAATCGCCCGGCCACCCTGCAGCCCTCAGGAACCTGCGGTCACATAGAGGAGAGGGCCAGTTACTAAAAGACACACACAGACTCACGCACACAAACACACACACACACAGAGAAGATTTAAGTTTCAACAGAATAAAAGTGGTCACAGAGACAGACTGTGTTTGAGTCTGAACGACCTCAGCGTTTTCCATCAGGAGAAAGGATTGAGAAATTGGACAAAGGAAGAAAACAATCCCAAACATGTGAAGAATCCTGCAGATTGTGTCTGTTCATGTCATTAGAGCATCTTCCTCTTCCTCCTCCTCCTCCTGCTCCTGCTCTCTGTCTTTATTTGTCTAAGACCTGAAGAAGAACAGACGTCTGACACACCTTACGGCCATTTCACTGAAATCCAAGATACTCTCACTCTGATTCGAACCAAATAACTGGAACTAAAGAGATGAATTTAAAAGGTTTTGAAGATTAATATCATCATGGACGTCGATAGAAAAGTGTCAGAGCTGTTTCTTTAATCAGTGACTCAAACAATGACCAAGAATAACCAGAATTTACATAATAGTTTAATATTTAATTAAAACAATCCTGGAAAAAGTCTAAGAACTAGAATCATTTCCTTAAGCTTTGAAGGGCTGGGTATGATTTCACAGGAGAATAGAAGAAGTGGGTGGATCAACTTCCATGAAAAGACCAAAACCAACAATGTAGAATTAGTATCATATTCTAACCAAACATTAAATTGACCGCAGCATTTCACGGTTTCTTCATCAGCACTTTAGATTTATTTAATCCTACAGAAACCATCCTGCTGCTGTAAAGACTCACAAGAGCAGTTTCCAACCGGGGAGTTTATTTTGTTTGGATCTCACAGAATCCCAAAATAATCTAAGAGGTCAACCGGATGATTTATGAGAGAAAGAAAACATTTCTATCTTCTCCCTCATTTCTCCATTTTTCCTTGTGAATTGTTGAGTCAGAGTGGAAAAGAAACGTCTCTTTACATCAACTGTTTACTCAGAGTCCTGAGTCTGTGATTGTGGGTCACAAGACGACTTCAGATCTGATGCAAATTACAGTCGTTTAAGCGGCGGATACATGAAAGATGGATTCTCCTCATGGAAGAGATTGAGAAAAACATTGCTGGTTTTAGTGTTTTCAACTCTTCTCTGAATTTTACCAATTAATCTCAAAAGACTTTTGTCAACAACCAGTTAAAAACTTTTCTTTCTACAGTTTGTCTGTAAGAAAACTGCACTGAAGACAAGACAAACACTGAGGCTGAAACCAGAAAAACCTCAGCTTAATACCACCTTAAGTGGGATGGCACTGCTAAAAAACAAAACAGAAATGCATGTACACACACGCACAGGCTCACAGATGTACACACACACACACAGACAGACACACACACACAGAAAAGAACAGCATAATGTTTTTCATTTCAAATTATGTCGACACTTAAATGAGCTTAAAATCAGTGAGTTTCAGAAAGAACAATTAAAAGATTGGATCAAAATAAAAAATAGTCTCTAATATATTACATTAAACAATCTGAAACACTTTGATCGACAGGAAGCGGTGAAGCCTCGACACGGGGCTCACTACAGCAGTGGAGACATCGGTAACACACAAACAGAGAAATGCCTCGAACACAAGACAAACACCGTCAAGTAGCTTCTTCCATTTGTCCCCGCGCTCACACGCTCACCTTCTGAGACGAGAGGACAGACGTATAAAGAGACAGAGGGATGAAGAGGTGGGATGGAAACCAGGACAAAAGAAAGAGATGAACGTCCATGCAGGTGTTTAGATGCTGTCTTTTTTTTGTTTTTCCTTTGTAGTGTTATGTGGAGGAGGAGAAAGCGGAGAGATGGAGAGAATGACAGAGGGATGGAGCGGAGGGCGGAGGACAGTGTGGAGTCAGATGTAGGTGACAGCACCTTTGCTGTTTTTCTCCATGGTGATTTCTACGTAGGAGGTGGGGACGTAGCCCTCCTCGCCGCTCTGCTTCCTGACCCGCGTCCAGCCGTCGCCCTTGTCCTCCTCGATGATGTACAACACCTACGAGCAATAAAATCAAATTAATACAAATCATTTGTTAAGCTAGTGGGTTAATAAAGTCATTGTTGACAAGCGATTAAAACAGATTATTATGTTTTGGAAATGTGTCTTCGCTTTCTTAGGAGAGTCGTATCTGTATTCTAATCACATTAATATAAACAATAGCCTGGCCAGGTCCAAATCTATAAAAGAACAATTCTTCTGACCATGTGAATTCTCCTCACTTAAATAAATGATATTTCATAGAATACATAGATTTGTATTAGATGTATATGTAGGACAATGAGGCAGATTGAACAATTTAAATAATCAGGTGTGTTCTGGTTAGATTTGACAGGATCTCGTCTCCTGTTTGCAGCAATTACAACCGAAGAAGACATTTCTAAATACAACACACGTGGCTTTTAATCAAATACTAAATGGAGTTGACGTTACCTCCTCTTCTGCCATCACCAGCGTCCCCTCGTTCTGACCTATGAACCAATCACAGCACAGTGAGATGGTCTCAAACGTCTCGGTACAGTACACACATCACAAACTCACAACTAGAGGATGATATTTCACACTACACTCCTCTAAGCCCTTTGTTCTTACCTCCAAAAGAGTAGAGCGCTTTGCAGTGTCCGATGACCGGCAGCGGGTCGTCGTCATCGAATTCATCGTCAAACTCGTGAGGGTCCGGGTTGGGGTTCCCGGGCTGTGCGGGACTGGGGCGGCGGGGGTGAGGCGTGTGATGCTCCTGACTGGTGTCGTCTGTGTAGCTGCCTTCAGGGCTGATGGGTAACGGGAAGAAGGAGCGAGTGTTGTGTGAAATATGGATCTATGTGATACAGAAGTTCTGATCCTGAGTAGGAGGGCTTGTTTTGAAATGCTTCTACCTTTCTCTGCCTTGAGGGGCTTGATGGTGATTGTCTGCGCTGTGTCTCCTGTCTCCTCTGGAGCTGTGCTTTCCCTCCACCTCAGATAACCAAGTCTGTCAGCAGGGAAAAGCACATGACCACATTCAAGTACATATTTTAATTGACAACACATTCACAGCTCATGAGTATCTTTTGACATATTTGACCAGGAGGTGGTGCTATTATCCCCACAAGCTGTCAGAACCTGCATACGAATAGAATTCAAATAATGGGATTTAATAAAAAAACATTTTAATCCAGTCTCTCTCTTCTTTACCTCGTTTTTGTGGAGTTCCGAGCGCAGTTTCTCCATGTTACAAATGGTCTCTGATATTTTGGGTTGCAGGCTGACGGGGTCTCCCATCTGTGGGTTCTTCTCGTACACGTCCTTCATCTTGTTCAAGGCATCTCTGACAGAAACACACAAAAATGCTGTGAAGTTAAAAAAGACTTCAAGTTAAAAACCAGAGTTTATCTCTAATAATCAGCAGGAAACTTTTAAAATATGAAGAACCGGAGTTTGGAAGATTTGTTACAGAAGCAGATTTTCTGGTTCTGGAAGCCGGGGATCATGGGTAATATCTGCCTCCAGTTGTGTCTCAGTTCAATGATGTAGGAAAATGAATTACCATGTGCAGCTGCAGAGGGCGCTGGTGCTCAGTCAAAGCTACATAGAGTTCCTTTAAGGCTTTAAAAGCATCTTACCTCTGATCCTGCTCTTTCTGAAGCTCTCTGTTGAGCTCGTCGATCTTCTGCTGCAGCCTCTTCCTCCTCTGCTCGGGGGGGAGGTGACTGAAATCCTCCAGAGACGGCGCCTGGGGAGGAGAAGCAGCATTTTAACATCTCTTCAAACCAAGTCAGGATAAAGTTGATGATGTTAGGAGATTAGCCCCAGGACGGAATAAAGATTACTGCACATGTTCCTCTGGAGTGTGGACGGATCTGTTAAAACTATAATTACATCACTGACTGGTTTCCACGATGTTTGTTGAGCCCAGACGCTGCAGTTTGGTCTGGTTACTGAATCCACTTTCCATAGAAGGAGATTTGAAAATAAACATGTCTAATCAACACGCAGCAACTGAAATAGTTAATTACAGTCAAATAATCTCCTGGATATTAATGCCACTCGCTCAATTTCCAAATTACCTCACTGATAAATCCAACATCACGAGACACGTTCAGGTTGAAAGTTATGACCTTGAAACTAATCTTTTCTGGAGTTTTCTTTCATATCACATGATCTTCCTATGCAGATTAAATTTGCCCAGTTGAACAGTACTGAGCAAATGTAAATAAAAATATTCATTAACATCATTAGGATGTATCCCACCCCCCACAAAATGTTTAAATATACATTACATTAGTTTTAAACACGTCCTCACTATTTGTTGGTGCCTAAAATTTGACTTAGTACTGCAGACGTTAAATTGAGTTGAGATTTTAAGTTTTGCTTGGAAACAGCAGTTGTTGAAAGGAATACATGTTTTTTCAATCAGTAACTATGGCTGAAAACTGTTTCCCTTGTTTGTATAGTACTTTGGATTCCAATGCAATTTATTAAAAGCAGTTTTATGTCTGTGTTTCATTCTAAAAATACTAATTAGTATAGAACTTGCAGAACAACGTGGCTTTAACGGGTGGCTCTAAAACAGGGGAACTCTATTTGCACTAAAGAGGCTGTAACACAGTTGTAGTTTGGATAATATTATTTATCCGAGTGCAGGAAAACTATTCTAACTGGGGGAGGAAAACATTAGCTAACCATCACTACTGGGTGTATATACTGGACACTATGGGAAGTCCTATACGCTGTAGGACACACTACTGGGTCTTCATATAACTACTCTCTACACACTCAGTCACTCACTTACCATCTTCACTGACCACTGACGCATTAACCATCGCAGTAAAAAGAGACACACAACATTGAATGCTGGTTAGTTGTCAGTGATTTAAAATAGCTGGCTGTCGGTGGAACAATACACATACAGGAGAGAACGATTGTAAACCAGGAGGCTCCAATAGTTCATATATTAAATAAGATGTTCAATACTTAATGATTAATTAAAGAAAGCTACACTTGTTATACCAGTAGTACTTGTACGTTACACTTATGTATATTAACTACTGGATATTTACTCTGTCCTCCTGCTGTACAATGATTCATTCTTGGGTTTGTTTCCTGATTTCATTCCAAACAAAGGACGTATTCTTGTGAAGAAACATTTACATGTTTATTTCCTGAATATGACTTCTTCTTTATGTCTGTTGAAATTAGGAAAATGTTTGCTATAAATTATACTTCTAAAATGGATTCCCGTGTGCTCCTTTAAATTTTTATACTACTATAATGTTTTTACAGATGTTCCCATTTCTGCTATCATGCAGGAACACACTTGTTCAAACGTAATCCTGCTGCTGGCCTCATACTGTAAGAAATATTACAAGATATATAAAAAACACAGAGGCCGGTGTTATAAGTTTGTGTTAAACTGTCTGGAAGCAGGAAGCTCTGTTTCACCACTAACTGACACCGTTAGTGCAAACACAACAATACACATCACTGCAATCTCACACAAAAGAACATCAGAGCATCACAGCTGATGTTAGTAAAGAATCCCCCCCCCCCCCCCCCCCCAAACAACAACTGTGCAACCACTAAACCGTTCAAGTCCCTAAATCACACAACACACCATCAATCACCAAGGATCCTCCATCTTGTGATGGGAGAGACAAATCTATTGATTTGATTTTGAAAAAAAAAATCACAAAATCAAAGGAAATAGAAAGAGAGAAAGAGACAATCATCAAAGACAAAAATAGAAAACAGATGAATGAGTGAGAGAAGCCTTACCACAGAGTGTCTGCAAGTTTTCAAATTAGGAAAATATGAATCAAATCAACACCAGAACAGCTTTAAATTGTTTAGATGTGTGTTTAACACATATTAATCCAGGACCTGCAGACACTGTGTAGGGAATATACAAAGAAAAACAAAATCATATCAACCGGTCTTGATCAGACACACTTCAACACTACTTCCTGTCTCACCCCTCTCCGCAGGGCCCTCAAATTCTGGGGTATTCTGGGTACTGTAGTCTTTATCTCAGACAGATAGTGGCTCACAAGGTCAGAACCGAACCGGGATGCAGGGAATGGGTGGGAGGTGGACCGGGGACGGGGACGGGAGGAGGAGGAGGAGCGGGGGGAGGAAGATGATGGAGGAGGAGGAGGAGGACAGGAGGAAGGGGACTGGTGGGGACAACAAAATCCAATATTAACACTAATCAATTCAGCTCAATTTATGTCAACAAATTAACAAATAGCTACAAACTCCATCTTATCTTCATGCAGCGATTAGGATTCAGCATCTGACAGATCTGGTTGTTAGGTCACCATCATTCAAATCTTAGCAAACATTTTAATACCTAAGAATGCCTTTATTTTGTATTGTTGCCTTTTCAGTACAAGGTATTTACTGTAATGGAAAAGTGAAGTTTAAGAACAGGGCCTGAAAACTCGTGTCTGGAACACACCTCAGAAAACGTGGCGAGGCAGCGGATGACGTGAACATAAACCAACAGCCGATGGGTAATGATTAACCAGGGCTGTCTGTATGAAGAGGGTCAAGGTCCACACAGAATATACCACAGACGGAGTGTGAGACTATTTTTTCACCAACAATGGAAAGAAGACAAAAAACTTTAAACTGGAGACAAGCTGAGAGGCTGTGTGGACAAAGTGAAAAACTAATCGTGATTCGTTCTAGAAACTTTGCATAGTTTGTTGAAAATGTGACTGATAAAGTTTTACGATGGGTTGGGCTTTATAAGTCTGTGAGGAGGAGAACACTGGCACTTATTGAACTTAAATAGGAATCTGAAAAGAGAAATGAATACAAAGATGTCTTTAAAAATCTGTATCTATATATAAGAGTAAAACTCCCTTTTGTTTAACTGTAGATGCTGAATATTTCCAGTTCTTCTATATTAGATGTAACCATGTAACCTTGATTTCAAGCAACAATGAGCATCATGATCTCCTTGTACCTTTGGTTTCTTCCCAAACAGCCACAGCTTGTTCTTGGTTCTGCTCATAGGATGTTTCGGGTCTGATCTCGGCGCCGGGCCCCCGTCTTTGTCTCGTTCTCCTTTGGGCGTGTTGCTGATGGTCCCGTCGGAACCCGACCTGCTCAGATTCTGACTGAAGTCCTCGAAGGGGAAGTCGCCTGGAGGGTCGAAGCCGGACTTGAAAGACTCCACGACAATGACTGAATCCTGGGACACGAGATTCAGAAAGAGAGGAGACATATCAAACAAGTGAAATGACCGTCTCTCCCCATCCCTCCCCCATATTTAGTACCAGTTAATTGCCACAGGACAGTTTTCTCTCTCCCTCCCCGACTCTTCTACACACCTTTCGTTCATTGACAGCTTTGGCGGCCGAAACCATTCCTTCTAGACATTTGGAGACGATGGGAATGACTCTCCGCTCCGCCTCCGCAAAGCTCCGGTACGTCTCGCCCAGCTTCACCGTCCGACGTTCATCCATGTCCTGCAGATTCTGTGACACAGAGCGGAGGAAATGGACTGAACACCAGCAACAGGTCAAATGCTGCACTGTTTACACTAACACTTATCTCTGTGTTGTTTAACAATGTTTCCGAGTGGGAAGCTCTTTTCCTGGGACACTGCAGATATCCACTCAATATATCAGTAATGGTTTACATGAGACACGCTGCTAAGATAAACATTTAATGGGGCACTTTACAGGCTGCTACACTTTCTGTAAACAAGACACTGGTTCAAGTGAGGAATGATTAACTACATGTCATCCAGTTTGTCAGTGTGGAGCTAATTTGAAACATTATAAAGAGATTAAACTAAATAATACACAGAAATCAGAAAGCATAAGTAAGTAATATCATTTAACATGAAAATAATATTTGATTAACAAGTTTATCCCTTCACATCCTGTACACAGAACATGTTGTGGTATCTCTCTGTTGCTTATTGGTGAAACTTCTGAATACAGAAAGTTTCAATAAAGCCAATACATCAAAAGGCACCACATCACAGCTTGATTACAATATTGAATTGAATTGAAATGACTGTCATTGTATAACTCTGCATACGACATGTTCGGTTTACCTTGAAGATGTGTGGAATGGCGTTGTTGAAATGTTTCCACTGCTCTCCGTTGAAGTTCTGTAGCTGAGCGGCGTATTCGTTCTTACTCTCATCGGCCATGTGAGTCCGCAGGTATAACTGGGCTTTGGCCTAAAAGAAAGAAAAAGATACAAACATTAGATTCACACGAGCTGATATCAAAATTACAAGTCTATATTTTGGCTTGTGTTTTCAATGTAAACACACAACAAAAAACTCTAGATGCCTCATTGACAGAAAAGCTGCAAGAGAAACTGCAAAATTCAAAAATATTTTCAAATGGAAGCTTTTTTTGAATGAATATGACTTTTGGGGAAAACAGCTCCTTTACTCCTCTTGTTATTTCCATGGTTACATTTGTTTATAAATGGGTCACTTAAAATAACAATGATATATGGACGGTAGCTCGTTTAAAATAAAAAATAAAGTCATACTGGGCTGGATTTTCTGACTTCACCTCAATATCAAACTGTTTATTTTCCTTCAACCTTTAGGTCTAATTATACAGTGATCATGTGGGGGGGAAAGAACAGCGATGGTATAATTTCATAGGCACCAATTACACGCTTCTAACTTTAAGTAAACCAAAATACTGGGCTTAAGCCTTAAGGGGAGTGAGGTGAAGTCACTGTAGTTATTTTGTTGCCGAATTATCAAACTTTCAACGTGGATTTAATGTCGGTAAATGAGGGAAAAGTGTGTGTTTATCATCCACTAGTTAAAGGGTTTAAATGTGGCTCGATCTTTGCTGTGAGTCGGCGAAGAATAAATCAACATGCTAATATTATGATAGAAAATAAAGAAACAGAAGGCGAGGACAAATTATAACAGCAGCCTTGGAGATGAGGAGGAGATTTACAGCAGCGGTGTAGCAGGTGGGAGCTTCCTACCTTCTCCACTTCGGATTTGGTGGCGTTGATGTCATTATCTAACCGGTCGAAGGTCAGCTGGCATTTCTCTGCTTCTTTACACTCCCTCTCAAACTTCTTTTTACTCTACAGAACACAAAGAACACACAGGGACGACACAATGTTGAATCACAAAGAATAATCTATTCATCATAAAGCATTGTCTCCATTACTTATAAATTCAAAAGACAAAATAAAACTTGGATTGTAAGAATGGGAGGAAAGAGAGAGAGGTACGACAGAGATGAATCAGAGAGTGATAGTTTACTTCCTGCCCAGCCATCTGGGTCACATCAGTAGTGAATGAAACACGGTGAATAGCTGAGACATTACAGTCGAGTCACCAGGTAGTCATCGTTAAAGTCGTTCAGACCACACACGGGAACACTCTCAATCAGATGTTGGGCAGTAAAGCAGATCAGCTCGTGGGCTCCAGGCCAGGACACGTGACCGGAGGTGTATTATGTTTACATTTAACAAGCAGCAATCAGCCTTTTTTTCCTCTTATGTAATTGTGGTGGTCAATTATAAGTCCAGCAATGAGCAAACTGTTCGAAAATAACTGTGCACGTGCAGCTGAATGACCTCAGACGTGACCGAATGGAACCTCACTCTGGAGCCTTTGAAGGAGCAGAAAAGAAGGTTGTCATGGGCCAAATGTGGCACATGGGCCCTGCTTTGATCTGTAGTGTGTATGTGTGTGTGTCTTTGTGTGTGTGTGTGTGTGTCTTTGTGTGTGTGTGTGTCCTAGTCCCTGTCCTCAAGTCCCTGTGGAGTGGGAAGTTTGCCAAGTAGAGGAGAAGGACACTGCTGTCTTTTCACAGTCAGCAACAAACATTTAAATATCAAACTTTACATATATTTAAACAGGATAGCACAGAAGAACCTGTAATTCTTATTCCTGATGTAAATCCATACACGAGTGCCAGAAATGTCTTGCTTGTGTCTTCGCCAAATCACGGTATGTGTGGAGTTGGGGTGAAATGCACAGAAACCCCAATTTGACCTGCAGTTACCTTTTTGTTAGCATTTCTTGGATTCCTCGAGCAAACAAGTAGGAAACGAGTGCAGCTGGATGTCCCCAACTGAATATTTACACTAAACACTTTCCACCTTCCCCTCCGCCCCTCCTCACTTACGTTGTCCATCTGTTTCCAGCTATGATCCAAATACTGCTGGGCCTTCCTGCCCTCCTGAAGATGCTGCTCAATTGCAGACAAACACACACACATACACAAACACAGACAGAAACACAAGAAAATTCACATCAATATACAAAACCACATTCTTATGCACATATAAAAAAAAGACAGGACTGGAACAGTTTGTGCAACATACACGATAAAGATCCAGAGGAGCATAAAAGTGCTGAGGCCGCAGCCACGGATTTACTAGAGTCCAGTGACTAAAGCAGTTAAAAGAACAAACCGAGGTCGAATCAACTGTGAACATGCTGCTTGTAAAAGTTGAGTCAAAGATTTGTGAAAGTGAAAAGATTTGGATCAAGTATGAATCGTTTTCATGTTGTGTTTGAAACAAATCATGTCAATCTACTACAACTTCTCAAGGTCAAATGTGAACTTTAATGCTTTACTTTCACTTTACACTGAGGAGACTCCCTGTTAGGTTCTAGGGATTTAATGAGGTCATAAAAGCTACCGACCTTATTTATAAAAACAGTTTAGTAACATATACTGATCAAACTCCATCCTGCTCATAAAGAACATGTGATGTGATTAAAAGCTTCAGGAAAATTTGGGAGAGTCTGTTAGAAGAAATACTCCTCTCCAGTCTACACACATAATCTTTCCAGACACACACATTATGCAATTGTTGAATTAAAACGGATTTAATGAAATCAAAATGTGAAGTATAACTATATTGACATTGTGTATCCTTCAACACCAAATCAGTTAATCCATGACTAAAGTGAGAGTTTGTACCAAATCTGAAGAAAATCCCCCATCGCATTAACAGGAAAAGATTAAAGATCTTTGTTATTATGATTTCAAGACAGCCATATGAAGGACAAGTTAATAACTTGGAAGAATAGCTTGTAACTTTGTGTAACAACATTAAAAAACAGGCAACTGGTGTCACGGGGTGAAAATTTATGGGATTTTTGATATTTTACAGCACAAAACAAGATGAAGGTTCAGCTTCCAAATCATGTGGATCTCAGATTTTCAGTTTATATCATCTGCAGATGGTCGGTGAGGTAAACGACAGATGGTTGACATTACATCTGACATATTCTTCCTCTTGACTGGAGCCAAACAGAAAACAAATCCATATACAGAGGATGCATGGGGAAGACAGCAATATTTGTTTTATGACAGGAAGCAACCGGTTTCCTGGGAACTGAACCTGAACCTTTTGTGACTTTTAATTCAATAATATCCATAAAACAGTGAAGTATGGACTTGAGAGGGAACTCACATGCTTCCTCTCAGCTTTGAGGTCTTGACTGTAGCTCATCAGCTCTCCGTACACCTTGTGAGCAATCTCCTCCGCCACCACCTCCCTCTGACCGGCATAGTCGTTAAGTTCATTGAGTATGGAGTAGAACGACACACATGATGTGAACCTGCACGACAGACACACACACACGGAACATGTGTTAAACACTGCACACGCCTCGCTTCCTTTCTGGTCAGCACACTGCTATCTGCTGTGTAATTTTAACAAAGGACAACTGTATCTTAAAAGTAAAGAGTATTTTTGCACAAGCTGCAGATGAGGATACATGAGTGCTTCACCTTTTAGCACTTTTATATTAATGTGAATCCCTTTTTTTGTTCAGTCAAAAAGGGAAAAAAAGAGAGTCTTATTATTCCCATGGCAAATTAACTTCTTTGAGGATAATAATGGAGATTGGACATATTAGGCTTAATTACTTTGTTTTACTCTTATTTGTTTCTCAGTCTGTTGTTTATAATGAAAGCTCGGGGAAGGACACTGACGTTTTGTGGTGTATGTAAAATAAATGATTTCTGACAACACTTTCTTATGGCATTTGTGTCAAAAGACTAATCAAACTCTTTTAAAAAATTTTAATTTTGCAGACAATTCATGAAACAACATAAAAAAATGCATTGACAAACATTGTGTCCAACTAAAAAAAATGTCTCTGGCAGAAAAGGCCTGCAGAAGTAAATAAATAAAAGACATAGAACAAATCTATTGACTCTTCTCACCTTGGCTCCTCCTCCTTGGAGCGTTTCGGGCAATATTTCTTCACCAAGCTCCTGAAAAGAGAGAGAAAGAAGACGACCTGGAGGTTCAAAATACTGTCTGATATTTTAAGGCATGGTAGAGAGGAAGGTAAACAAACAGAAGAGGGAGGCAGTCAAAGAGGAACACACACACTAACACACACACACAGCGCGCAAGAGAGAGAGAGAGAGAGAGACAGAGGATCTCAGTATATTATTAAAGAAGAATCAAAGATTCCAACACATCAAAGAGTTTGCCTGTCCATTACCTCAGGCTCTAAAAATACCAACTGCAGCAAATCAGCAAGTTAATGATTTAACTAGAGCGCAGTGTATGTATGTGTGTGTGTGTGCGTGTGTGTGTGTGTTGTTGTATGGGTGTATTCTGAAGGGATTTCCTCTTTGAAATCACACTCTCGTAACAACTGGGACAACTGGTTCTTAATGATGCTGGATTTGTGCATGTTGAGTTGTACTGCAACAGTGAATTAATGACAAATACATAAGTCACTAGACATCCCGTGTGTGTGTGTGTGTGTGTGTGTGTGTGTGTGTGTGTGTGTGTGTGTGTGTGTGTGTGTGTGTGTGTGTGTGTGTGTGTGTGTTTACCGTAGTTGCTTGGCATAGCTTTGCTCAATGTCCAGCCTTTCCTTGACAAACTTTGAATAGCGCTCCAGAAAATCAATCCCCCACTGAGTGTGTTTGTCCAGATTATCAAACTGGTCCTGAGGATGGAGAGGGGGGAGGGGGGGGGGAATTAGTATTTTTGATTCATACAAATTGGCAGAACCAAACCAAATCACAAGCACACATTTTTCAGATTAAAACGCCATTTAAAAGGATTTAGGAGCTGGTGAAAGTGAAATGATAACAGGTTAACTTGGTTTGATGACAGGATGGAAAAACTGGTCACATGACTCAGCAGTCAGTCTTCCTGGATATGACTCCTCACACTAATAAAACACACATGTCCTCCAGCCAGCGGCAACATGAGCTTCCACAATACAAATCACAACCTCTACAAAGTACAAATGAGACAAGTCATGGAAAAACTAAAGGTTGATTATTTCTGTCGGCTTGTTTTTCTCTCATCCCTTGATCTTTCCTCCATCGGATTCAAGCTTACTGATATTCTCATGAGGAGTCCAAAGGATTCCAGTCTAAAGCCCCGTTCAGACTGGATATATTGCTCTAGAGGAGGCACAATAACTTCAACATGATTTTAATCCCATTCAGAGTGCACATGTGGGTCATTTTTCAATCCTGGTAATTATTACAGCCACAGCTTCGTGTTTTTTTTAGGGTTATTGTGTTTTTTACGATGTGCTGAGCCTCTGTTCTTCTGTTTTTTGATAATATGACAGATAAAGGCCTATTTAGGAACCATTAGACGACCTGCTCATCAAATTTGCTCTCAGCTTCAGGTGGGAACTGAGATTGTCATCTGAGACCAATCATTTAGCTGATTTTGCCCTTTCTGTTTACAATGCATACCAGGGATGTGCAGACAACCATCACTGGTTAACTTTAAAAAGATCTGAACCATCCTTTTACCCCTTTTGATTTCTAAGCAGATTCTTATTCACAATCTGCCACATTGATACCCACTTAACTGTAATTCATGTTTGTGTGTGATAAGATTTGACTGACTGACTCTATTTCACCTCTTCCCCTACACACATCCCCCCCTCAACTCTCTTGCGTTCCCTTGGGGAGGCTTTGTCTCGCGCTCGTCTTTGTCCTCCTGAATGTGCATGTCAATTACAGACCTTATTCTGTTCCCTTATGCTTAAAATGGTTAAAATGCCATCCGGAGCCGGGAATTAAATCACATAGGAGCACAAAGAACATTTTATTCCCACTCCCCGAGAGTAATGTTAATGCAATTTGAATGGGGTATAAACGACAAGGTCTTTTAATATCTAGAAATTCTTTTGTTTCTATTATGTTTCTATATGTTGTGCATAATATCGACCACATCTCCACCATGCTGGTGTCAGGTTGTTTGTGTCTTCAGGACAGATACACTGGCAACAATGGCTCTGCTCAACTGGAAAAACACAATCATTTATAGCTCCCTGAACACAACACACACACGGGTTTGTAGCGGTTGATTTGTGATGAGATGTGTATTTGTACTGACAACAAACATTTCCACCCTCTTCCCACCATGTTTAGTCTGTTACTCGACTATTATGTGATGTAGTTTAGGGTAAAAGGTCAGAATTGTGGTTTTATAATTCAATTCATTCATTGCTTTAAGCTTCAATAGGCAAATTTGAACTAAGATGTCCTCTAGTTTTTCATGTTTTACTCGTCAAACCCATGTTTTTCCACAGGAAGTTACAAGATGACTGGATAAAATGAAAAATGTCAGGCAGCGACTTGCTCTTTGGCGAGATATCCTCTCTGAGTTATGTTATTATTGTGTGGTCGTGTATTTGCCAGCAAGGTTCTATGTTTTTTCCATAGTGGTTCTTGCGAGGACACACACCATCGGACAATTTGTTGCTGAGGAGCAACATTTCTCAGGCTTCAAGTTTCCTACATTCTCAAACTCTTTCTAGATGATAACTCTATGCTTTATAACATATTAAAGTGTGTGAACATTTGTAGTGAATGGGACATAACAAGCAAAAACTCAAATGGCACTCAGTCAAGAGCCAAGGCCCAACAGTTCTCTTAAATCAAGCCGCACCAAATATCAGACTCCTAGATATCAGTCCTGAAATCAGTTAGCTACCCTAACTACCCTTCTGCTTCTCAGTGTTTGTGTGTCAACACAAACCAGTAACTGGGCAAATAAGGGTCGCCCTGGGAAATAGGAGACAGTGCTCGACAGCGGACCTCCCTGTTGGTTCTGTTATCATTTTCCTCAAACACAAAGACAGCAGGGAGACTTTCGAATAGCACCGCTGAGCAGCATTGTGCTTTTAAAGCCACAGAGTTTATTATGTGTGGGGAGGGTGAGTGTGAAGAGCCTGTTGTAGTGTGTGTGTGGGGGGGGGGCTGCCATAAAGGTTTCTTTTTTAGCAACACAATCACTTTTCGATCCTGAACCTGAGGAATAGTTTATGACTACGTTTGTGAGCAAACATTGTTCTTATTGAAGTGTCTTTAAACAAGCGTTTGAGCCAATACTGGAAAAGTATGTATAGAAAGATTTCTACATTTATATTGTTGAATACCCAAAGTCCCAAAGGAGTCACAAACCCTTGATCATATTTCTACTGTGATCTGGAAAATTTCACTGATTCAAAAACATAAAACACAGCAAACAAAATTAAATACAGCTACAGATATATTATATGAAGAGATACAGAAAAGCCGGCCAGCAAATTTAAACTAAACTGTTAGACAGCATGAAAACATGGTCCAGCAGACTTCAGTCTCTTTGAGGACAAATGCAAATTTTCCACAGCGGGAAACACACTTAATACAAATCTCAGTGATGCCGACATTTAGAAAGTGGCCGGCTTATTTCGTGGTTCAAACACAAAGATTAACCCAAAAAGACGGGGCCAAGATGCACAGCAGTGACCGAGATAAGCAGCTGTTCTGCAGGAAGTCAGGCACAAACAGATTTGAAAAGAAGCTTGTTTTTGTCCCTTTTTTATCTGCATCCTGCCGCACTGGTCGACCTCTGGTAAACGCCTGCTGTCTGGTCCGTCTGTTACCAGCCTGGTGTGCACACGCCTGCCTGTCCACCTCCTTATAGCCAGCGAGTCTGTTTGTGGTTGCGTCAGCCTGTGTGACAGGGTCCATAAATAAGTAATAGAATATGAGCTCATCCTGTAGTTTGTGGCTCGCTGAGCAGAGACTGGCTCACTGGGGATATGACAACATCCTGCAGGGCTGAATCTGGGAGCTGGTCTGAGCTCAGAAATCCATTCTGCTGCAGCACCTGCCCCCGAAACTGACACTTTCCATTCACAGAGTCCAGTAGCTTATTTTCTCTGGCACTTAGGTCACCCAGTCTGCTATGAAATACTAAAGACAGCCTTTAATAATGCAGAAGCTCCTATAAATGTAGCCTGTCGCTAGCCTGCAGGGTGCTTTTGATGTGAAATGAGTCAGAGTGAGGAGTCATGTGGTGACACACAAGCCAAAGGTTCATACACCTGCAGCTCAACAACACCGGTTCAACTCAACCATTACCATTTGATCTACATGCAAGTGAATCAGATGGCCTGTTTAGGAAAATTATACAAATTTGGTTCACGCTTTAATGAATAATTTACTCTTAGTCCCAACATTCGCCATCTCCAATTAGCTTACACTATGTAATTGCAGATATATTAGCAATCTTTGTATATTTTGGCTAACATGTCAAAGATATTTCTGAATTCTCATTTAGACAAAATACTTTATCCAACCAGCAGCAGTGGAAAAGTTGCTAAATCAACCCATGCAGTAAATATCTTCACAATCATTCTTCAAAAAAATCCAAATGGGAAAAAAATGTAAGTTTACTAGTATTTTCTGTAATATCGATCTCCAAAATATCAATATCATGCATGAAAATCCAGTATCAGTTGGACTACACACACATTTTTTGGGCAATTATAACAATGCTGTACAATTAATTTTTTGGTACATGCCAACAAAAAATGGGTCACAGGTCTGTTCTGCTGCGTTTCCCTCTGACAAAGCCACTGCTCTGCCTTAATGAGCTTCCATCGCAGGGTGAGAGAATAAATTAGTCTTTCTGCTCCCAAACGACGAGGACTGAAGACGCCCTGTGTGGAGACTCCACTGTGGAGTCACCCTGAAATCCAATCAGAGGGCAAGAAGGGCCCTACCCAGCCAATCAGAGAGCCAGACAGGCGGGGTGCATTCCATGAGACAAGGCAAGGTTAATTAGCATAGAGAATGTTGCTGGGACAATAGACTAATTACACACTATGGCATTCCAGAGCAGGCACACACATACACACACACACACACACACAGTAATGCGCACATGGCACAGACTGGGTGGGAAATGTCAACTTGTCTGAAACACTGGCATCACAGACGACCCCCAGGCTCAGTCTGCACTGCATGTGTGTGTGTGTGTGTGTGTGTGTGTGTGTGTGTTGTTACTGCATCTGTGTTCATCTACCTCGAAAACAACATGAAAAGGAAAGTCTCTTCCAAGAATTTGAGGGGGTAAAGGTCTGTGTCTGTTTGTGCGTTTGTGTGTGTGTGTGTGTGTGTGTGTGTGTGTGTAGGTTGAAGAGGGAGGAGATGATTGGCATTCGGAGAGAGATTTGGAAAGGGGAGGTAAGAAAAACAAGAGGGGCGTAGGGAAATTGCATCTGTGTGCGATGAACATTCATTGGGTCCAAAGATCCCCTCTGATGTGATTTACTGTATTCCTCCAGGTGAGCTGGGGTGATTTTAATATTATCAGGCTTCAGCAGAAGAGCAGGATATCAACACTAATCTCCTGATTTGATTAAATTCTTGTTGATTTAGTAGCATGGGCTAAATAACCAATGTTCTAAAGTCTAAAGCATGAATCAGATTTTTTTTCCTGGATATCCACACCTGAGCACAGAGAGGGTAAAGACTCACAGATCTGATGAACCTGCACTGTTTGTGTTGACGAGACAGACCTGATGCCTGCTGACAGCTGGTAGCTAGTGTTAGCTCCCTCACAGGGACCCACTGTGACACATTATCTCCAGTGTTTCCCATTAATTACTGTGAAAGTGGCAAACTGCCATTATACAATTTGTCCTGATAATAACATTGCTAACTGTGGCAATTCGGCCTTGTTCATTATGTCTCTTTCTCCCCTTACATAGTTAATGTGTATTTTAAACACACACAAACACTTTGCTTCTTTCTTGCTGAGACCATCTGGATTTGAATATACTTGGATTTGATACTAAAAAGGTTGTTGTGTTGGAAAAGTCTCAAATTGCCATCTATGGGCAAAACAGACAGGAGCACTGGCACGCTGTCCACTTCACCCCCTCCTGACTTCTCTGTACAGGCTGGAGGAAGAGGCCAGCTTCTTCTGCTGCTTTACCAAACCTCTGATGCAGGGTTTGGCCTCAAGTTCCCTGTATTTTCATCCCAGACTCCCAGCAGAGCTTTCATTAAGAAGTGCTTCTGTCCCATTAACACATTTTATGTGCATTAGACAAATGGCTGATCTACACGAGATCCTGCAGCTCTTCATATTCCTTCTCTTGCTCCAGTGTGAAACCAACAGAGCAGCAGAAATACAACTCAATACCACTCAATACCACTCAATCTATTTTAATGTTTGGAGTTTAATGTCACATGAAGCTATAAAAAGCGTCATAAGTGCTAGTTGTCTTTTTATAGGCTCTCAATCTGAAATGATCCATGTTTGTAGCAGTGTTGATAATTTAATTACTTCAGTGTTAAGATCAGTGCCAATGAGCTGTTAACACAATTTTATCTACTCCCTGAAAACAAACACGCGCACACAAGCAAACGCACATACACACACAAACACACACCCCCACCTTTATATTCTTTCTTTCCCCTGCAGTGATATAAACTGCAGCAGTGATGTTGCTCTATACAAACACACACACACAACAACCTGGTTATCCACACTAACTGCAGAGGAAACAGGATTAATAACGGGTCACATTGTATATTTCAATGGATTATAATAAATCAGAGAGCGATCACATCATGGATCTCAGTCCGCTCTGAGTCAGTGAGCAGCGTATGACCCTTTATGAAGGATGTAAAAGGTGGATCTGCAAAGGTCAATGAGGATTTTGAGAATTGTTACCCCATGGAGACTGTATATATCTTCTCCCCCAGGAGTAATTACAACAAAATGAACCTACTGTTTTACAGTGAACTCACTCACCCTGAACTCTGTGGTTTTAAATCCTGCCTGGAGCAATCGCTGTAATATAAAATCAGGTCTATCGGATGGGACAGGGACAATATTAACACAAACATATCGAACCAGCCATGGCAGTTCTTTTTAACACTGCATCATCTTATACACAAGTCCCCATGATTCGAACTACACAAGCAAATACCACAAGAAATAGCTAAACTCCAATAATGTCTGTGAGTTAAAAAGCGGGCTGCCTCACTTCTGACATGTGTGACTACAATTAAAACTGTTGTGTGCATTAAATGAGTTCTTGTGGTTCTGCATCCTGTGAGGTGTTTCAACTATTGTCATGTCTGTGAGAGTTTGTCTGTTTCAAATAGTTCAGTTGAGGTGAATACATGGGTGTTTTCTTCCTGTTATGCAACTGCTGGATATTCTGTTTCCCAGTCCAACAGTTGAGATTAATTATGTCAAATAGAGCTTAGATACATCTGTTACTGTGGTTAAAGAGAGAAACTATGGGGTTTAGTTTCATATCCCAGTCACAGACATCTTATATCTGAGTAAAGTCAAAACTATGACACAGTACAACTCCTTCAAACATCATCGTATTACAATAATCTGTCTTGACAAACTGGAATGTTTGCTTTCATGTTTTTCATTGGGTGGGCCAGTCCAACACAGAGTCTGACGGGAACCTGTGCTCGGGGGGGAAACATCAAAACTCTCTCCTCAAACCTACAAAAGAGAACTGCAGAAGGGAAAAAGCATTTCAACTGCTAATAAATACCTGAAACACAGAGACCATCGCTTTCAACACTAAACGGATTAGCAAGTGGAAAGTTGTAACAGATGGAAACATGTGTCGACAACAAACTCAGAGTCTGTCCTCTGCTCTGTCTTTTAAAAACTAAAAGTCTTTGTCAAGGCTGAAATGATTAGTCAATTAATTTGGTGAATTTATAGGCAACTTTTTCAGTGATCATCTTAATAATCTGTATTCATTCAGCTTGAATATGCAGGTTCATTCGGATGAATAGCAAGCTTGTGTTGGTCATACAGAACAAGCAACACAAAAAAATTACATTAAGCTTTAGAAAATTGTGATAAATTTTATAAACTTGCACATTAGAACACACATACTACTTTCTTGATATGTGTTGCACTAATAAACTGATAAAACAAGTGTGTTGGTTGACAGTTCATTCAGGTTTCAGGAGCAGACCAAGTTAGAGCCAAGGGCCAAACCTCAATTTGAAGAAGTCGCTGGCGTCTCTTTATCGACAGTGTGCCCATAAATCAGTGACAGTCACACTTTAACCAGTCACATGCTCCTCAATGCATAACATGTTGTTTTTTGCTGACTGGAAAAAATGAGGCCCGGTTAGCGAAGCAAAACAGGAGAGCAGTGAAACACATATGCAAAAAGACAGAGTGCATGCGTGTCACGAGGTGATAATAAACATGGATGCCTTCCACTTTATCACCTGACCTGCTTTACCACAATAAATGCTCTGTTTCTGTAGCCAGCCATGCATACACATCCTGTCTCTCTCTTCCTGTCTTTTTAATACAATACATAGCTCTATACATTTCAGACTGATGTGCTACATTCGGGTGAAAGACAACAACTCCTTTGAAACTCTTAGCCCACCAGCAGTAACCAGTACATGCAGGTTTTACACGACAGGATCTTCAGGCTCATTCCAATGGAAATGAATGGAGCAGAGCGGCCATTCCCTGCAATGTGTCAGACCCACACCAGAGACTTTATGGCCTTCATTGAGGGTAATTATTTATGAATATATTGTTAAGTCTGAGAATCGCAGACAGCATAAATAAGTGGTGAGGTCAACCAAGTCCATAGTCTCATAGTCTCAAAACCCAAGGTTTGATTCCAGGCCACAGAGTGTTGACGTATTGTTTTAGGCGAACACAGACGTGTTGGTTTCTTTTCCACTGGAGTTTGGATTATTGCAGAAAATAAACTCCATGAAAACAAAAAGTACAAACTTAACACGAAGATAGTCTTAACTTATGTAGGATACTTTACTGAGTTTTGAAAATGGTAATTTAGGCTACAAATCACACATTTTGTATTACATAACTTCACTACCACTGTAGTTTCCAACTTTCAGTTTGATCTAGCACACTCATC
Organism: Pleuronectes platessa; assembly: GCF_947347685.1. Classification (NCBI taxonomy): domain Eukaryota; kingdom Metazoa; phylum Chordata; class Actinopteri; order Pleuronectiformes; family Pleuronectidae; genus Pleuronectes; species Pleuronectes platessa. The sequence goes on from NC_070634.1 coordinate 25,126,206, forward strand.
TAAAGCATTTCTTCTTAAACAATTAACTTCAGTTTGAAACGGCATCATCATCAACATGTAAAAAATGGTTCAGGATGATTATGTTTAATGTTTCCAACAACTTTGTTTGTCTTGTTTAGTGACTTGTTATTTGTTAAGACTCGTAAAGGCTCATCCCTTGGGGGGGGGGGGGAATTGCCTATTTTGGCAGTTTTTGAAGGCTTTTTTCAGTTTAACATTACCTACATGACCAGAAAATGTTGATTTTATTTAGACATAGTACATTAACACAGTGGACTGAAAAACACTGAAGGAACATCACGTGATTTGATCACAACCTCGTGATCACCAACCCCCAAGAGTTAAATAGATCAGGGGGTTGGTGTTTACTGGTGATTCATCTAACAAAAAACATCCAAGAGGGAACCGGTAGTGCATAAAATGCTAATTTACTTCCAGGTTTTAGAATTCATTCCTGCATTGCTCTATTCCGACTGTAGTTAATACCCGTTTGTGAGAAAGCCCCGACCTGTACACTCCTGTGTGTGGCTAGCTAGTCAGGTTTCATAGCAACCCGATCCCCTTTATTGTCTGGCTTCCCTGCATCTTCACATACACACCCTGAGCGACTGGTTAGACAGGAGAGACACAGGAATAGAGACAGATGATTGGACATTAAGACAGATTTTAATCTCATCCAGTTATGCACATGCCCCAACAAGCACAGGACACAACCCACTCTCAACACCTAATCATATTAACGACACGTGACTGTTTTTAACATGACACATCTTTTTATGTCAGCGGCATTTAAGCTGCTGATCTCTCCTTTGCCAGAGGAAGGCACACTTGTCCTGATCTGTTTTGCAAACACGCTGTTGGTCAACTTTAACTGCTTCGTTCATCATTCTCATTACTACCAAAGATAGACAACTCTTCAACAACCTCTGTCACTAGATTGGCTGAATACTCCCACATACTATTTGTAAATGTCGGACAGACCCTCCTTGTCTCAACCCTGATCTTGACCAGCGTCATTCTGTGTGGTCGACCTCCTGACACTGAAGGTCGCCCGGCGGATTTCCTGGATCACTATCTGATCCTAAAAGGGCTCAACAGAGAAAACCCTGTTCGTTAAGTCAGAACTGCAACAGTCCTTCTGGGTCTCTTTGAGGCTCGATCAATTCAGGATCAAATCAGGTCAGAAATAAAATCAGCAGAAAACTGTATTTAGAATATTTAGCAACAACTTAGTTGTGCAACTAACAATTTTCCTAATCAACCAATAAGCGGATATTTCCTTGATTAATTAATTAGTTGTTTTGATAAAAGGCAAAAATTCTTAGATGCCCTGTTGAAAAAGTCCATGCGTTTATTTTTTGTCAGAACAGAAATATTCAGTTTGATATTGCACTTAAAACCCTTAAAGTATCGTCTGAAACCATTAAACCTTTTGTTGTTTTTGAGATGACAACTATTTATATAAGGTACTATTGTAATAAATAATATTTTGTAGCTAGATTGAACTTGCAGGCAGCTGACAATAATGCTGCCTTTAGGTTCTCGACACAGCTCTCTGCCAATACACAGAAAGCAAAAAATGACAAAGGGTTTAATAACATATTAATTAGCATTAGTACAAAGAGAATACATTAAATGTTGCAACCTGGAATTGGATTAAACTGATCCAGCCCCTTGCTGTATTTATTGCAGTGACTCACACACACATAAACTATTAACCACAGGGTTTCCTGTGTGAGTGAATCCAATATGAAAGAGCAGGATGTGATGATGACTGTATGTGTTAAACAATCCATCGAGCTGTGTCATCAGACCATATGTACATGCGTACCCACAAACAGCTCATTCATCTAAGGGAGGGGAGCCGCAGGATCCCTGATTTATCTAACCGCTGACTCAAGTCCCACAATCAGGGTCTGGCATGAGTCGCCCATCTGTGTGAGTCAGTGTGTGTTGACCATGACACCTTCTCCTTGCCGTGTTCACACTGGTTAGTGTGGCTGACTTTGGGCTATGACACTGGGCTTTGGTTCTGGTAAATATTTTTAGACGACAAATACACAACATCTGTTTTAGTCCATTTCACACCAACCTACCAAAAATCTGTCATTTGTGGGGAATAAATTATTTTATTTGCCTCCATTCTGACAGTTTAACTTGATGAGCAAAGCAGCGGCAGGTGTTTAGTAAAATACAGACAGTAAATTTCCTTATGCTCGTACATATCAATAAGCAAATATTCATTCAAATGGACTGAGTGTACAAAAATGCAGGAAAAGATATTATTAGCTCTGTGCACGAAGCCCAAGCTGAGCCTCTTTCTGCTGGGAAAAGGAACAGAGTGACTCCAATGAGAAGAGTGAAACCAATGGACGACCATATAGTCCATCTAATATGAAGGAGAATCAATCATACTACATAAAACATGATGAATAGTAAGCTTTAAGGGTACAGATGCAAATTATATTATTATTCTTATCATTTAATCTATTCATGGACATTTAATCTTTGATCCAAATACCAATCAGGTTCCTGAAGACAGAAGTTAGGTCATCAAAAGTTGTTTTCTTTACTATATTCTTAGGATTAAAAAAGGCATGTTTGCACATGGGTGGATCTGAATTTGTTTTGATAAACAACAAGAATAATTGATCATCCAGTTGCTGATTATTTTCTGCCACTAAATTATTCATCCGATAATCAGTGCAGCTTCAGTTTGGACCTAACAGCCTCTTCCTCATTTTCAGTGTAAAAGCTAAACTAGAGCTTTTATTATTATTATTATTATCTCTCCACATTTAGGTTTCACTTCCTTTCCTACTCTTGTTATGGCTGCAGGTATCGTTTCTAGTTATTACTACCATCTTAGTCACCATCAGCATCAGTTACTGCCTCTACTGATCTGCTTCAGTTAATCCCTGCTGATTATAGACCCATTGTGTGTCTTGCAGTGCAGTAGCTGCATCCTCGTGAGTAATTTGTTAACTGAACAATGGCGAGTCCAGACTAGATCAACACAAAGTGGCGTTTGTTAAAGGCGGCTCTGGGAGACAATAGTTGGTCACAAGGTGGATTTAAATTGGTTTGAAAATGACTGTAGAAATCTGAATCCTGCTTGAGGCCATTGTTTCATCTCACTGTGGCAAGAGTCCTGCCACTTATATTTTTGTGTGATTCTGGCTAAATAAGGTGCAAGTTGTTAGTTGTTTAAAAAATGGTTTAAAACACGCACAACACATTCATCCCCATATCACCTCTCTTCTCCAGAAGGAGATTCATATATTCCCTCACGTCTGATCAACACCGGGGATTACAAACCAGCTCACAGTCAGCCTGCTGCTTTTCATCCAGCACCCAGACTACCTGACATATTATGGTGTGGGGTAGCTGCTGTGGTAACCGGGGGGGGGGGGGGGGGGGGGGCAGGGGTGTACACAGTGTACTTCACGAGGAGGTTACCTAGGTTACCAGCAACCCTCCATGCAGAGCAGCTACGGTGAGTGCATGTGTGCAAATGAGCAGCACAGAGCAGTTTTATTGGGCTCTGAAACTTCATTGGGCAAATCAACACCCTGGGAAAACTCTCCTATCACCAGTTTACATCGTCTCCTTGTATGCAAACAGGCTTTATGTTGAAAAGGGAGGGAGACGGAGGGAGGAGAGACGGGAGACGAGCGAGGGGAGAGGGGGTGGGGCTGTCCTAGTTGCACTTGTACTGTGTATAAACACTTTCTGCACATGATGTCTGTATATTTATAGGATGTGTATTGTCCTAAATTCCAGTCACAGGCCATTTTTCCCCCACACACATGCACATATTGACCACAGCAGCAGAAAAATGCACAACGAATAGACCCCCCCGACTGATAGATCTGGTTTTCTACTGCCTGTGCACAAAGCCAACTGCTACCTCAGCACAAGGGGGTATAGGGACCTTCAGAAACCCTGGGGATGGTTCCAGGAAACCCACAGTCAAAACACAAAATGCTGTTTGAGTTTTTTTCTTGAGGTCATGATCCCATGTTGGTTGGTTGACATGCAGCCGGAGTCACAAGAGACTTGTAGTTTCCTTTCAGCAGACCATGAACGAGTTGGAGGTATTTTGTCCAAACTAGCATTTTCTCAGTAAATACTTGGACTTCCCAGAAACTGCTTAAAAGGATCGGACATGAATCAAGAAAGAACCCGTTAAATCTTGGCATAGGTCAGAACAAAAAGGCAGATCTAGGCATTTTCACCAATTTCCCAGGGCATAATTCATGGACCTCCATGGAAAATATACAGGGAACTGATAAGTGTGTGCTATTTAGAAGAGAATAGAATACAATGCCTTTATTGTCATCGCACGATGGAGAGAACAATAAATACACACATACATACAGTATATGAGGAACAGTGTATGATAGTTGTGTAGTTCTATGAACACTATAATGCACTGAGACCAAGATATTGTACAGTATCTTTGCACTAGCCCAGGGGTATGGCCTGATTTAATTTAAAAAGGAGAAAACTCCCAGAGCAGCTTCACATGGTTAATATTTGAGGCTCATGTGACATTAAACCAATTTAAAACTCCATTTCATCTTGGCCTGTGGGAAACCCTTGTAAATGTGCCTCTGCTTAAGAGTCAAGACTGACCTAAAGAAAGAAATTAGACGGTTGGTTGAGGAGATGAAGATATTTGGCGTAAGGATGAAGAGGGAGGGAGCGGGGGCCATCATCAACTCTACAGTGGGGTGAGAGGAGCTAATGGTTCTTCTTCACATGGCAAACATACAACCCACTGCTATTTTCTAACATGGACACACACATTCACAATAGGGGAACAAAAGAAGTGCTTGATTCACTCAAGCTTGATTTATCCTTCATGCTCCAACGCTGGTAGTCAAGGGAAGTAATGGTAACTACAGAGACAGAGCGCCAGATCCCTCAACGTGGAACTGAGCTGACAATCAGACGTTTGCTATAAATGCCGTCAAGTTGTCCCTGAGTCTGTTCGCCAGTCAGCTAGTGTTTTGTCTTAAAGCCTGAATGTCACTTAAGTCGTTATCTACCTGAAGTACCGAGAACTTTCAGTCCAAGGAACACATTTTTTTCAAAGAACTCAAAGTTTCCTGGAAACCGTTATTGGCCTGCATGTTTTCCACGGTTTGAAGACGAGGGGGGATTGGGCAAAGCCTGCTGACGTATAAACAACCAACGGTTACAACAATACGTGTCACTACAGTCCATCAGGCGGCAGTAGTGCAGAAGACTATAAACAACGATGGTACTATATAAATCAAGCAACAACACAACAACAACAAACATGGAGGAGATTTGATTGTTCTGATGATTGTCAGAAAAGAAACACAAAGCATACTCAAAACAACTTGAATACAAACCATTGACCCCCTGATTAACCCCCTGAAATAAACTCAGTAGTCTGTGTAAAAATTAATTTAGAGCCTGGTTCCTGTGGTAGAAAAAGACTAAGTCTCTGCAAACGTCCCTACTTCCTGGGGAAACTTCCTGCGGAGGAAAAGCAGCTAGAGAAAGTTGGTCTTCTATCAGTCCACAGCAGAGATAGCATCACTGCAGAAGAGGTGAGGGGGTTAAGCAGCTGATGTGTTTAGTACACAGCAACCAAAGGACATCAGCTGTAGGACATTTCAACTGTACGTCTAAAAGGCTGTTGTAGCAATAGGTTTACCACAGAATCCATAGCCAGGATGAAAACAATAACCTCACTGCTGTTTTAGTCAACAAGAATCAGCCCAGTGAGAGAAAGGAGTATTAATGATTATGTATCGTACTGTAGGTATTGTTCCTTCATAACCTGGGAATGTATTGTTTCTTTAACATGGATAATCAAGGTTAAAATCTGCTTTTAGGAATAGAAGTTGTACGTTAGATCGTGCAAAGAAGAGATGCCATTCCACCAATGTGAAAATTGATTTAACAAAACTAAATATAACAAATATTAAAGGGTTTCCTGGTAACCAAACAATAAACATGACTGCAGAATCTCAGCCAGTCTTCTATCGTGACCAGGTTTTCCCACTTCTATGAACTAACACTCAAATCGTTTTAAACTACCAAGTGTCACAGTTAATCAACATTGCTAAGAAAACAGGTAAAGTCATCAGTAACAGGATTCAGAACTTTGTGTGAGTGTTGCACAAGCAGGCCCGACACTGACGGCAGCCGGCCATCCAGAAGAGGTTTAGTGTAATGACTGGGTCGGACGTCTAAGGAAAAAATTCACCAGAAAAATTCCCAGCATATATTCTTCCAAATTTCCACGTGTCCCAAAGCCTGCATTTCTATCTGACTAATAAACAGTTGACAGACTCACTCCTGGAAGACGCCACAACACTGAGTGCAGCTGCAGCTCTGACCAAAAGGCTGCATCCAGACCAGTGATGACTCTTTAGGGAGGTCTGGAACCGTTTCTGTCTCAAGTGATTCAGTTTTTACTTCCTGGAAAAAAGTTATAATGCAAGCTGATCTTGGAACCACGTATACAATAATTATAATTTATGTTCATATGACAAGGTACCAAAAATGTAATCTACCAAAATCAAATTTCAAAGAATAGGCCAGACTTAATTCAATGTGTTTCATTGAACACCAGATGCTTTGTACGGTGCTGTGACATCAACTGTGACCAAGTCATAGACCAAAGAAATTATCCTTCATGCAGACACAGGTTTAAGCAGCATCACACCAACAACAAGCACCGGGACAAAGGTGACAGAGCCAGGTCAGATAATGCATGTAAACAGGTTTATCCAGGGTCTGATGGCGACCGAATCCAAGAAGGACTTGACAGCCAAGCAGCTGACTGGGTGGATGCAGCTGTGGTCCCATCCAGAGGGAGGTGATGGGAGGATGAGAGGAAGGAAGAGAGGGAGGAGATGAGGAGCAGAGGGGACAGATGCTAAAAAAAAAAGCAAGAGGGGAAAGGCAACAACTGTGCATGTGTGTCTCTGTAAGAATCACTTCCACAGAATGAGAAGCATATATGAATCAAGAGACTTGACTGTTCATCAGATCTGTGTGAAATAATTTCAAATTGATATATAACTAAAATACATCCCATAACGTGCCCTTGTCGCATGTGTTGATTTTAATTCTAGCCAAGCTGATATTGATTTTTTTGGGGCAATGCCATTACGATATTAGGGAGTAAAAAACAGCAGATGCTGATATATCGAATTACAAAGAAATTGGCGATGATTCCTCAGATGTCCTCATCAAAGCCTAATGACAAAGAAATGTGATAGAGGCTTTATATTTTACAGTTTAGAAAAGAAAACCCGAAAACAACTAATAACATAAAGCTGGAATAAAGAAAACAGAAGTATGTAATGTTTGGATCTGTTCATATGAAATAATTTCGCTCTCCTCTGACTGACAGACAGCTCATTCTTGATGTATCCTGTTACTTCTTATTGCTTCACAGCCCATGTCCCCACTGGGATCATTAAAGTTTCATCTAATCCATGGTATCTGTAAACTCACTCCTTCCTCCTTCCACCATATGAAAATATCTCCCTCATCTCCCGTCATTAAACCTCCTCCCTTCCTCTCGAGGGGCTCTCTCCTCCTCTGTCCTCCTCTCACAGCTCCTTCCTTAATCTCATCATCCTCCCAGTCTCCAGGAGATGCGTGTTAGCACGATTTTGTTAATTAACCACGACATCCGACCTCACACCCGAGACACAAACAAAGTAAAGTGGCTTCAATCTCGCACAATCAGGCCTGAGTTATCTTACTGACACCTACAAAAAACCCACACAAGCACACAATACTTTGACAAGCTTGGCTTGACTGGGTATAACAGCTTGTCGTGTGCAGGCCAGTGCCCTCAGCTTCAACATGACTTGATTCACACCCGCTGTGACCTGCTAAGCACCGGAGAACTGCCCTTCTAAAGAACCTCTCATAAGAGCTTCCACATCCACAGATACACAAAGAACTGAGGTTCAGCGTTTCTTTGGTTTTATGTTGCATTGGAAAACATCCCAGAACAGTTATCTTCATTACTAATTAATCTGACAGTTTGTTTCTTGTTTCATTTGTTAATCGATTTGTTTATTAAATGTTGTAATGTCCCACAGCCTATGGAGATGTATTCAGATTACTAATATCATTTGACAAAAACTGAAAGATATTCAGTTTATGATCACACTGGATAAACAAAAGCAAGAGTCTTTAATATACCAGTTACCAATTAACAAATTGTAGATTGACTAATCGTAGTTGGCCTACATCATGTAGAGCTGTAGATGTGTTCGGCATGCGGTCTCTAAAAACGTATCCAGCTCTTTATCACAGGGGTTCTTTCAGAAACAATACAGTTACCATCCTCCTGTCTGTCTCTCAGCAGCTAGTAACCAAATCAACTGAGTCAACAACAGGAACAGACGACATCGGCTGTCTCAGGACATCAGACCAAACCTGGTAACCTCATTGGATCAGACAATGGAAGGTAAAAATCTAAAAAGGGCACAGAGTTCATGCTTAAATAACAAGAATTTTTAAATCCACCACAAAAAATCAAGTAAGGTTCAAGCTTTCACTTTTGCTTTAAAGCTGCCACGTCCAACACACCCAACGCAAGCCTGACGGATATTGTAGTATGATCCCGTGATCTAATCCCCGGTTCTATCAGGTGTTGTAGTGATGTACAGTAACAGTCCAGAGTAGCTGTTACACGGCAAAGTTAAAACTTGAATTGAACAATTGACAGTGCTTCTGCTGTGTCCATGTCAAGAAACGATTAAACAACTCTGCTTTTAATTTGAAAAGACCAATGAAAAGGGTAGCTCGTCACGTGGCACCATCCATCGGTGAGAGGGCGAGACAAAGAGAAGAGAGAAAGGTAAATGGAACAAGCGACCATAGATGTGTATTACATATTGAAACCAACCAGGTGCCCAGACTGACCATCCGGCCTACTTGGAGAAATCTCTGTGGACCACCGCCTCACTTTCTAGCCCGAGCAAAGTGAAATACTGAAAGCTACTGTCTATAAATATCACAAACCCGAGCAGGGAAAGCAAGCACTGTTGTCTGGAGTCTGATTGCCACCTGATGCCAAGCATACAAACAACCCTCCTGCTTCAGGGATCAAATGATTCACACAAATAGCCATGAAGACCCATCCTGCACCGGCATTCCCCCAGGACACCTGAGGGATCACAACAATAAGCCTCCTCCAAATCCACACAACAACTGAAGACTGCAAAATCCTGAGACCCCTCGATTTGGAAGATGGTTGAAAAACCTGCTGTGAATCTTTGTTTCCACAATTGGTCCACAGTCTCCTTACCATTTAACGACCGGCAGTTCTTTAAAGCTAAGATCAAAAGTCTAGCCAGGCGTTTTAAGCCTGTGCTCGCTCCTCCACCTCTTCATCCTCTATCCCCTTATCTTTGCCTTTGAGTCCGATCAGTAGAGACGACCGCCTGTCATTCTCTCTTGTCCTTCAGCCAGACTTGGCTGCCGCGCTCCGCTGGCCTCCAACTCACCTCGGCCAGACAGACGAGAGCACAGCATGGCAGCATCCTGGCACTAAGCGCACACACAGAGAGCAGACAGAGCTTTAATTCAGAACAACACTTCCTACTGTATGTGTGTGTGTATCGAAAGGCAGGAAGCCAGCACGGTAATAGGATGTTCCTCGCTTGCTTTGTGATGTCTCAAAGACCTGAGCTAGAGCCAGAACGCAGGGCAAAAGCAGAGGCACCAACCTGTACTGAATATACAAATGCTATTTGAAGCTCTAAATGCTTTTTATCTGTTTAATACTATTTGTAAAGATGCCAAATGTGGGCTCAAAGACTTTCTGAGTGCAGTCTATTAATTAATTAGTCCATTGGTTTGCTGCCCGGGAGCTTGGAAGATGAATTGACAGGAAAATAAATGTTTCTGCTACATAAAATTGTGTAAATAAGTAAATAATTAAATAACTTTTTAATGAGTAGAAAGATTTCACATCAGAATTAATTTCACTGAGCGATATTGAGGTTGATTTGTCTAGGGGTTTGTTTTGTTTTTATGACCAATATTTACATCTTGGACCAATTAGAATGTGCGTTGCTCTTCATATTTCTAACTTCATATTTTGTTTATCTTTCCATTTATTTGATATATCTGTCTCTTGCCATTGCACACACACAGTGAGATTTGTCTTTAAAGGGAAACGAAAGAGGAGCGACACATCATCGCCTCATGTTGATTTGTGCTTAATGTGAACAGTCGGGCGTGTCGCCTCCGAATTATTCACAATTTCATGCCATTTATTCGCATCAATGTTGATCTGCTCTTTTAAATAATACATACAGTTATTAGTCTGATATTGAACTGTATATGAACTCTAATGGAATTAAAGTGGATGCGCACATCTATGATGAACCAGTCAGAACCTACAGTACATTCTCAGTTACTAATCAGGTTTTGGAGATTACCATGGAATTAGAATACAATACATCCTGACTGACAACATATAGGCCGTCATATGTAAAGCACAACAGTGAGTCAACAGTTTTACATCTCATCCACTGGACAATAATCTGTAATCTGACATCATACAGCCAATCATGTGTAATCTGACATCAGACCGGTCGCACATTAATCTCATCAGCGGACTCGGGGGATTATGACGGTCTGTCAGACAGCGTCTCCACTCAGCAGATCATAGCCCACTCTGCTTCACTGACGCAAAGGAGAAGAGCTAATACTGTTAAAACTTCAAACTTGAAGAACAATCCATTTTCCATGATTGGAGTCTTTCCTTTAATTTATTTTATCGGATCTCTGGTGGGGGACTCAATAGTTTCACTTCAAGTTTTACAAAATCCAGATCCTGTTTTTTGTTATTACTGACCTTTACGATATTTATAATTTCTCTCCAGGTTTATTTTCTAAGATCATATGGAAGATATGTAAAAGCAAGCAGCAGCCACTTTGACAATAGTAGGTAAACAAGCAGGTATTTCTAATCACATTAACTAAGGTTATGCTGCATTTAGATTGAGCCTTTATTAACGTGATTAGTAATACCTGTGAGTAAAACCGACTAGTTTGTGTCAAAATCGCTGCTGGGGGGAAATGTGTGTTAAAAACAGAGAGGACTCAAATGTACAGTCAATTAACCAATTAGTTGATTGACAAACAATGACTGGAAAGAATCTCTCTAATGGGAAAACTGGTTGGTTTTTCTTTGTGCTGTATCATTGTAACTTCAATAACTCTGGGACACGGACTGTTAGTCTGATAACAGAAACCATTTGAAAAGTTAAACTTGGCTTAATGATAAAAGAAACATCCTGGGTCTTGTTTCATACCTTTAGTAAATAACTACAAAAACATATAAACAAATCTATGTTTCTATTGACGTATTGTACTATATACACTCGCCAGTCTCTCCATCGATCTAAACGGGATCACAAACTCACACTTGTGACTGTATCCACATTTCTTATACCCAGAAGCAAAGAAAAGGTGAAAACCTGAATGAAAGATGGAACAGCAACACAATAACACCTCCTGACGAGAGGAGAAAAGCTTATTTTACACTTCACATAATAACCAATGAGATCCAGCAGAGGAGTCTCATCACTGGGAGGTGAAGCACACACACACACACACAAACACACACACACACACACACACACACACACACACACACACACACACACACACACACACACACAGGGGGGATGCTGCTCTCTGGTTACAACAGCTCGTGATGGCCAACACCCCAAAAAACACACACACACAGGGGCTCAACCTCCTGTGAATCATAACTCATATTTAAAACACATCATCCCCAACTTAACCCAATGCTCAAACAACAATAACACAATTACACACCATTCTAATAACAATTCTGAGAGGAGGAGGCTGATGCAGACATCCAGTCCCTGCTGTGATCAGAGCTGCAGCATTTAGAGACTGAACCCTACAACATGCGAGTGTTGTTGAGCTCATCGTTGAGTTTCATTGTGTAGAAAGAGGCTGATATACACACACGTGTCCTCTTTGATCGCACCGAGGTCAAGACAACAGATTGGAGGGGCAACAAAGAGCCAACGTCGGAGCGGGATGGAGGTCTCCCTGCCCCGGGGGTCCTCCACCCTGCCGCCGGCCAGCTTCCCTTTCAAACAGGGTGTGACACGGAACAAAAACACACGTCAAGATGCAAACTTCCCAACTTCCCAGTCACGCAAAGGGGGGAAAAGCCAGCACCAGTATGGACATGGTGGAAGTTGTACACGTGAAGCGAGAGGGGAAGCGGGTGGAGGAGCCCGCCGCTGTCTGCACACTTCCCCGCCTATTGTTCCGCTGTCACCGCGCTGAGGTGCACCACCACCACCACAGATTAGCTTTAGCCTCGTTAGCCTCGCCGGTTAGCTCGAGCGCTAGCGGCTAGCAGGTAACACGGCACCTTCCTTCCTGCTCCAGGAGTCTCCTTGTTGTCCGTGTCAAAGGCGAAAAGAGTCGAAAACACGCAGAAAAGACGCAACACGTACCCAGAGCTCCGTTCCCCAACTCATGTCGGATTATCCCTGCTGGGTTCTCCCCGTATTGGACGCAGTTTTATCCCGCTTGGAGCCTCCAAAACTGCCGTCGGGACTGCGGTCCTCCTGCCTGACTGTCCGCCGATGAACACTCCTCCTTCTCCAGGACCAGCAGGGCCGCACACACCGGGGGGCCCCTAACCACCCCCCCCCCCCCCCCCCCCCAAAAAAAATGTATAATACACAGATAAATAGAGTGATGAATTAATATTATATAAAATATAGTTAAAACGCAATAATAATAAATAAAAATAAACGTTGTCTTTTCTTACTTTAAACTTATCTGAGGGTTTATTTTATGGTGGCCAACAGAGCTCAGCGCACTGCTAATTAAGAAGACAAGTGCAAATTGAGAAAATATCAAATTGACGACACTGTAAATAGTAAAAAACTGACACCAGTAATGTTTTGTGAAGTTATTTAAGTCTGCTGCTGGTCAGCTGTGATGGAACTTCACAAATTCCGCCCAGGTTCATCACTTTTTTTGGTCCCCTGGAAACATTCCCGTGGATGTTGTCATGATTTGCAGCTCGTTTCTGTACTTGCATGTGTTGTGACTTTTGTGTCGTCAAACTGATGAGGTTGTTTTCTTAATCTGCACATGTTTTAAAAAATGTTTTTATAATACCTTGATACTAAAGTCTATAGAACCTGTAAGTATCTTGGTATAATGGCTTCATCTCCTATAAAATTATCATAGTATATATTTTTGCAGATTATTTGTTTAGTCATTTAAGATATAAGGTATCACAAGATCTGTACTTTTAACTCATCAACAGGCTTCTTGCTCCTGTACAGGCCTGTACAGACATTTTACAAATAACTCTCTCTAATTTAAATAAAGTCCTTTTAAATCATCGAATATTTATCTGAATACAAAAAGCACCACAGCTTGAAGTCAGTTTGTTTTTATGTTTAACATTATTGGTGGAACAATAAACTGTTCATGAGTAGGTGGAGCAGCCTTCTCTCCTGGTCAAGATGGGTCATTACAGCTGCAATCATTAGACAGACAGATAGACAGACAGACAGACAGACAGACAGACATACAGACATACAGACATACAGACATACAGACAGACAGATATATGTAACAGATCCAGTAAGTTTGACCTGTTTAAATATCTATAAGGCAACAATATATGTCATATTCTGTTCAACTGAATCCGTTTCTGAGGGATGACTACTTTTGGGCACCCCTGTTGCTACACCTCCACGCCTGTAGATGGCGCTAGAGCGTTTTACCCTCCAGCCGTACAGCCTTCTTACTAAAGAGGAAGTAGCTGCTCTGGCTGAATGGTGATGTTGTGATTCTTGTGGTTTTCAGACACTGGAGTTTTGCAGTTTTCCTGTATTTTATTTATTATTTAGTCGGAAACAAACATGCTCCGCTGCCTGACGAGGTAAGACCCGCTTCTTGTTCTTCACGTGCATGTTTTCTCACAGTTGTCAGAGCGTCTCTTGACCTTTGACACACTTTCCTTATTGTAAACACAGTTAGCTAATAACTTCAGGTCAAGTCCACGCGACTCCTACTCTGTGTACTAGTTAGTTATACTAGTAAACTGGTGTTGAGTAAAACGTGAAAGATTATAACAAACAAGGAGGAATGAATATGAAAACTTCTACTCAGCTAAACATGCAGCTAAACATCACCATTCAAAACTGAGAGTAGCATTTAGCCTCTAAAGGCTTTTACTGCAGAAGAAGAAGCAGAATAGTTATATTACAATAAAGTGACAGATGATAGCGATAAGGTCTGAAGGTCAGGGACAAACCTTGGTGAAGGTTGTAATTTGAAATTCTTCTTTATGAGAATGACAACCACTTGATAAACACCAACATATTTCACAAATCATGGGTTGATCAATTATGTGTTATACCTCCACACTGTGCTTGATGCATGCGTAATATATTGATATATATCAAACCTTTCTTATGTTGCTATTAATACAAATCATATTCCCTAATTTTTGAATTATTGTTTTATTTCCCAGCCCCAACTGAAGGCAGCATTTAGCCTCTGAAGGTTTCTACTGGAGAATCGTGTGTTCTCAGATAAACCGTGTGCATTAAAGTAAAAAGTAAATTAATTGCAGCTCAGGATCTTGTAACTGTGAGGTGACAGGTGGGCAGTGTGTCGCCTCCATCATTGATCAGAGCATTTTATCCTCCACCAGTCATTAAAAAACACCATGAAATATATAAACAGCTCTTATGTGTTCTGTTCTCATAACTACTGCTCCTGATTAACGACTGAACACCCAATATTTGTGTTTGTGTTTTTGTAGTGGCAGGAGAGTGTGTCCTGCTTTGGTGCCTCCTTTCACCCTGTCGCCATCTTGGATTTTAAAGAACATAACAGAAGACAGACATCGCAGGTGACTACATCTGAAGAACGACTGAACTATAAATTAAATGAGACTTATAAGTCCCTCCTCTGCAGCTGTCACTCCCCATGTATGAATCTTGTGTTACAGGTTGACTGAGCAGCGCTGGAGGTGCTCAGTTCGTTGTATGAGCTCTGTAGCGAAGAGGAGGAGATCTCTACCCAGTGCCTTCCCAGTGCTGGAGCTCCCCTTGCATCCCATCCAGCGGCATGTATATGAAGCTAACCTCCGAAACAGCAACGCCTGCCATAAGAAGTAAGTTCTAACAGCTGATTCCTCCCCACTGCGTTATTAATTGTGTAAATTCACAATGTTCTTCTCATCTGTTTCTTGTCAGGTTCATCGAGTTGAGGGAGCAGGTGATGAAAGCCGGGGGGGAGAATGCCATTGCTAGGCACACAAAAAGAAACAAGAAGCTACTGGTCAGGGATCGTCTGCGCCTCCTGCTGGATGATGAAGATTTTCTAGAGCTGTCTCCATTCGCGGGTCTGGGTCTGCCTTACGGGGACATCCCATCAGCCGGCTGTCTGACTGGTCAGGAACCACTCCACCTCATGATGAACTAAGTGAAACCGCCATAGCTTGTGAGCCTTTACATTACATGTGTGTCCAGGTATCGGCAGGATCTGTGGTCTATGGTGTGTGTTCATTGCCAACGATGCCACAGTGAAAGGCGGCACAGCCTATCCAATCACAGTGAAGAAGCAACTAAGAGCGCAAGAAGTGGCGATGCAGAACCGCCTGCCTTGTGTTTACCTGGTCGACTCTGGAGGAGCTTTCCTACCACTACAGGTGAAACACACACACACACACAATACGCACACACACCTCAGGTTAATAAGTGTGACTAGTAAGTAAGACTAGTAAGTGACTGCTGTCTGTTTGATTTCCTAATTCCCTGTTTGTGTAAACATCCAGTCAGAGATCTTTCCGGATAAGAACCAGGGAGGAAGAGTTTTCTATAATGAAGCCATCATGTCTGCCATGAAGATCCCACAGGTGACAAATCTGCATTAAAGTTTGATAAAGTTTGATAAAGCCAGACCTCTTACAATTTAAGCATCCCTCTGTCAAATTACAATGTCTCCATGAAACCAAACTAATGATCCTACAGGTGTCAGTGGTGTGTGGGTCATGCACAGCGGGTGGAGCTTACATCCCCACTATGGCTGAGGAGGCAGTGATGGTGCACCGGATAGGGACGATATTCCTGGGAGGACCGCCGCTTGTCAAGGCCGCCACAGGAGAGGAAGTGACACCAGAGGACCTGGGAGGAGCCAAGCTTCATGCTGAGTAGGTCCATAAATCAAACCAACCCTCACAAGTCTTGGAACAGGATTTAAAAATGAGATTATTACCTTTGAATAATGAGATGAGTCAGTTTGAGTACAGATGCATCATCGGTTTGATTTATCTTCTGGTTTCAGAGTGAGTGGCTGTGTGGATCATTTTGCCTGGGATGAAAAGGAGGCGTACGATTACACCAGAAGCATAGTTTCCACCCTCAATTTCCAGCTGCCTGAGGAGGAGGAAGAGGATGAGGAGAAGATGAAGAAGAGGAAAGCAGAGGAGGACCCACTGTACAGTTCAGAGGATCTTCTGGGTCTCGCTCCACTGAGTTATAACCATAGTCTGGATGTTAAAATGGTACAAAAGGCACAAACACACAAAACAGTCACAAATGCACTGTCTCACTGAGTCATGGTTCTGTGTAGATCACAGCCGGTGGTTTCTGTGCAGGTCATCAGTCGGCTGACGGACGGGAGCCGCTTCCACGAGTTCAAAGCTCGTTTTGGAACCACTCTGATCACCGGCTTTGCAAAGATTCATGGGTAAAAACTCACACGTGTGCACACAGATTGATTATTTTGTGGTTGTTTGACACGGTTAAAGGTTGTCACATATTTTCTACTACTCCATAAAAACTCGCCGCATTTAAGGAAATACCAACAGAGACCAAATGTCACATCATCAGTAATGAACACACCCCGAATGCCCAGAGTCTCATTCACAAGTATGTGTCTATACTTTTTGATTATCTGAGTTAAAACGATAAATTAAATAAAACATCATATATTGTGTTTGGTAAAACCATGGTATTTAGTCACACCTGTACACACCTGTACTAAAAAAAGATTGCACAAAACTTTACTGACTTTACTCTTCAAACTAACATAGCAGCCACAGAAGAATGATTCCAGTCCAAACCACAGAGTATGATATTGTGTATATGAAGAGTTGAAATATCGATGTAGGGTCAAGATCAAGTATGTATCGTGTGTTTTTTTTTCCGGTTCAGCAACCTGGTGGGGATCGTAGCCAACAACGGAGAGCTGTCGTACCAGGCTGCCCTGAAAGGAAGTCATTTTGTTCAGCTATGTGACCAGAGAGACGTCCCGCTCCTCTTCCTCCAGAACACAGCGCCCACAGCGGCTCTAACACTCTCCACGACCCAGGTACTCACTGCCTGAGGAACTCAACTTAATACAGGAAGTAAAGCCAGCGGTCTCCTGAGGGAACGGGAAGTATTTGTTTTATAGCTGTATTTTATTTCCTGTGTTTTTTCTTCTAGGCGGAGATGAACAGTAACCGTCTGAAGGCGCAGGGTTCGATGCTGTCAGCGGTGGCTTGCTCCTCCGTCCCCAAAATCACGGTGGTGATCGGTGGCTGCCACGGCGCTGACAGCTACGCCATGGTGACACAAACAGAAGATAACAAGAAAGATAAGACAATATCATGTAAAATCAAAAAAGGGTAAAAAATTAGATATTTGAATCTTGTTTCCTTCTCCAGTGTGGACGGGCCTTTGATCCTAATTTCCTGTTCCTGTGGCCAAACGCCAGAGTGTCCATGGCAGCTCCGGGTCATTCTGGTTCTCTGCTTCCCGAAGACAGTGAGCAGAGGAAGAAGCAGGAGGACGACTTGAATCGGCGATTAGAGGAAGAGAGTTCAGCTTTCTTCTCCTCTGGGCGGCTCTGGGATGATGGAGTCATTCTGCCTCAGGACACCAGGAAGGTGAGAGCTTTCCTTCCATCAAAACACGACAGTCATCAATATGATTTCAATCGTTTCTTTTTAAATGTTGTTCCTCTCTCTCCAGGTTCTCAGAGACTGTCTGGACATCATCAGACAGCAGCAGTATCAGCTTTCTACAGAAAAAGTGCAGCAACCACTGCTACGCATGTAGAGGCGTCCGTCCCCCTCAGGACATCTGGACACTACAGACATCTGTCCATCACCTTGATTCATTTAATGTTCTTCCTGTTTCCAGTGTGGAAAGAGGATTCACACCGAGCTCCATGCTGTTTTCAGTATGAGTGGAACTTGAAACAGGGAGAATAGGTGCTGAATTCCCACATGTGTGTTAGACAGAAAATATCCACACGCTAATTCTCCAGAGTCATATTTTAAGTGACTTATGGCTCAAATGCACTTAAAGGTTTGAGGTTGTGAACAACTGTGGATGTAAAGCTTGACGTTGTGCCTAACTAAAGTCAGGTTCTCACCTCCAGTGACTAATGACTACCTCTCCGGACTCTGACCTGTTCTTTCCACAAAGTCACAAAACTATGAAGGCAGTTTTCTTTACTGTCGATGCTGTGTCAGAAATGAAAATCAGAATGATAATCATGTGGCCTCTTTAGGGAAAGAAGTTTTCACCGTTTTGATGGTTTCTTTAAATGTTGATTTAATATCCAACTACAGCTCATTTGTCTGTTTTAGGAGAGATTGTGTTTGTTTTTGATTTAATAGATTATCACCTGACAAATAAATCTGTCCAACGGATTTTTTCTTCATTGCAAGAAATTGTGTTTTGTAATTATAAGTGTAAAATAATCACAGTTTTTTATTTGTATAGAAGAAGATGAAACATGTAAATACATTTTAAAATCTCAAGCTGGTGTTTGTGTTTGATTGCTGCTCTTACTTTAGGATGAATATGATATGACAGGTGACATTATGATTTATGAATTTAAACATTTTCAATGCAGTAAGTTGGGATGTTTGTGGTTTTTTATTTTGTAAAACAAAAGCAGAGTAATATACTTTAACATTGAAGCTACCAACAAAAAACCAACATGTTTTTATTATTCCCACAAAACAATGAATGCTGAATTAATTCACTTTGTGGCCTCCAGGGGGCAGAGTGACACATTTGTTTCTCAGTTGAACCATTCATGACCTTTGGCTTAGATTTTCAAAAACTGTTTATCAACAAGTAAGTAACAGCCTCTTTGTAAAATAAGTTTTCTTTTTAGATTTCTAGATTGTTCTTCTAATAAGTGAATTGTTTATTGATCAGTTTAAATTGAATCTGTTATTGTGGATCAGGTTTTATCTCTTGTTAAAGATTCTTCATATTCGGCATCTTTCCTGTCGATGTAAAGTTTATTGTTCTAGTGCAGAGTGAAAAAAACAACATTATTACACAGCTACACTTTTTCAAGCAATATCATTTCTAATGATAAATGATTGTTATAATAATAAGTGAATTTATATAAAAGAAAAAAAAGAATATAAAATATCTGTTGCAGAAACTTGTTGTATATATTTAAATGTAGCTTTTGCTTTACAAAGATAATTTCACAAATCTGCACATTTTAATTATGAAATATAAGAATATAAAAATGGTCTTTAACTGTATTTTTACCTTACAATCAGCAGACACTGTTAACTCAACAATAGGCTTTAGTGGAAATAAAATGTTGTTTATATAAATGTTCTAGAAAATTCCAGAAATTGATAAAAATTATAACTTTCATTCAACTTTCTTATATTTCAGTAAGTGAGTAAATTTATAAAAACCATGATCTCTTCATTTTTAGATATTTTCCTCCGGCATCTGCTTTGGTAGAAAGAAAATACATCGATGAAAGATTTCCGAGTGAATTTCATTATGTGTCTTCTTCAGATGAGGATGAGGATGAGGATGAGAGCTGAGGTCCAGGTCTGTACATCCCGTGCAGGGTCACAGGGATCATGATGTCCACCTCCGCCCTCGCCAGCTCAGTCAGATTCATGGCGTCCAGCACCAACAGCAAACCTGGTCTCTCGGCACCGGGCTTCACCACGATGCTCAGCAGCACACCTGCACACACACACGTGTTCAGACACACAGGATGGTGTAGAACTTTTTGTGTGTGTGTGTGTGTGTGTGTGTGTGTGTGTGTGTGTGTGTGTGTCCTACCGTCGTCCTCCTGTGTGGCTCCAGGTGTTTGTACAAACAGCGGCTCTGAGGGGTAACAGTCTTCCTCCTGCCACAGCCATGTCTCTTTGGTCTGAACGTTCAGTTTGATGATCTGCAGCAGATCAACAATAACACCAGCAGCTTTAATCAGCACAACACACACACACTACACACACACACACACACACACACACACTACACACACACACACAGGGCCTGATATGTGCCTTCTCCATCTCTTACCCTGTCAGGGATGAAGTGGTTGAGCCCCAGTCCGTAGGCGAAGGAATACTTCTTCCCCCGACACAGAGAGTAGTTAATCTGTGGAAACTCAAAGCCTGAGAGACGCTGACACAGTCAAAACCAGGACAGACATCCAGGTAAGATCATGTGTGTGTGTGTGTGTGTGTGTGTGTGTGTGTGTGTGTGTGTGTGTGTGTGTGTGTGTGTGTGTGTGTGTGTGTGTGTGTGTGTCTGTGTGTGTCTCTCACCTAGTCTTGGTACAGAAAACAGAACTTCAGGTTCGAGCCAGATGGTTCCATCGCTGTTAAGAACAGCTGTAGCTGTGGTGTAGGACAGAGACACCAGATTCTTCCCCTGCTCCTCCTGAACACACACACACACACACACACACACACACACAAACACACATAGATATGAATACACACTTGTATATGGGGGTTGTGAGAAAGGTGTGGTGAGGCTGTGGAACGCTGCGGTCACACATGGGATCCATTTACAAAGATGCTGATTTTCTATTTAACAATTTTATGATCCTCTGATAGGACGAGGTGTCTGTGTGCGTGTGTGTGTGTGTGTGTGTGTGTGTGTGTGTGTGTGTGTGTGTGTGTGTACTCACTGTGTGTAAATCCAGCGGCAGCACATATCGTCTGATCTCGGGCTGAGGAGCTTTCATCGCTGCTTTTTTCACCTCCTCCCACTCCTGCCTCAGGTTGGCCAGGTACAGGTAGTCATACACAAAGTCATACCTGCACAGAGAGGGGGAGGGGGGGGGGGTTACAATGACTACACACAAAGCACAAACACACACACACAGAGAGACACACACAGGGTCGGACTCACCCTTTCCACGTGCAGAGGTCCACCACGATGAAGCCCTCGTCCTCGTAGGCGTTGATATGGTGGAAGATGTTGAAAGCGGATGTTCTGAACTTGTGGCTGCTCATGTGACCGGCTGGGTCTCTGGTGGCCAGGTGGAACCAGGTCTACAGACACATGGACGTGTGTGAACATACATGTGAGGTCTAGTGTAACATGCACTTCTCTTCAGACACCAGAGGAGGGTTAACACTTTCTAAATGAACGTCCAGACTGACAGATTCAAAGAAGATGACGACATTTGTAAAATGAGTAAAAAAGTTTTTACTGAGTCTAAACATTAAAACCATGATGCCTGCTACTTCCATCTTTAATTGACCTACAGCTGTGGACAGATTGTAAGACAATGAGCGTCAGGACACAGAGACATTTTATTTTGTTTGTGTTTGTGGTACTTAAGTGTCTTTGTCTCTTTTGCTGTCATTCTTGTCTATTTGTGGTCATTTTGTGTCTCTTTCTGGTAATTGTATGTCTCTTTGCGGTCACTTTGTGTGTCTATATGCTCATTTTGGTCCCTTAGTGCTCATTTTGTGTCTCTTTGCAGTCACTTTGTGTTTCTCTATAGTCACTTTGTGTCTCTTTGCTGTCATTCTTGTCTCTTTGTGGTCATTTTGTGTTTCTCTATTGTCATTTTGTGTCTCTTTGTGGTCACTTTGTATTTCTTTATGGTCACTTTGTGTCTCAGATTTCATTCAGGTCACTCCCCCCCCCCCCCCCCCCCCCGTGCCGGCCCCTGCCTACCCCCATGGTCTCGTTGGACTCGAAGCAGTCCATGTACGAGGCTCCTCTGATGCTCCAAGCCGACAGGAACTTGAGCAGGTTGATTTTCACCGGCTGCTCCACAAACACAAAGTAGTTGTCCGTCAAACCGAAGCTGCAGACCCACAACCACACGGACAGAAGAAGAAGAACGCGTGTCTTATTAATGTAAAGTGTCACAGAGAGAGAGAGAGAGAGAGAGAGAGAGAGAGAGAGAGAGAGAGAGAGAGAGAGAGAGAGAGAGAGAGAGAGAGAGAAAGAAAGAGAGAGGCTGTTTATCAGTGTGTTGATGATGATGGATGACAGGTACCTGTGAAAGTAGGAGGGCTTTAACCTCTCGCTGCTGGGCAGTTGAACCACCACCTCTGATCTCTCTATGGGATCTGACTTGTCTGGAAACACAGAGTCAGTGAGAAGGAAACGTTAATAATTAATAAGTTAATTAGAGTCGCCTGTTTCTTCTCCACTCAACAAAATGGGTCCATTGAGTATCAGGAGCTTTTGAAGGTATCACACAATCGTAATATATATCTCTTATGAGATTCTCCCTTTTCTTATTCAATTCAATTTCTCGATCTCATACTAAATTATATCTTTGTTCATTCTTTTCTTTTCTGTCATTCTTTCTTTGTGTCCCTTTTCTGTTTCTATCTTTTCACTATTCATCAATGATGCACCCATTTTTGATATTTAAGGTTGATTCACTAATAAAAGTCAAAAGAAAATCAATTCCATCTCCTCCTGGGACCTTCAGTGTGGTTCTCTCACCGCTCTGCGCAGGCGGGATCTTCACGATGTTATAAGCCAGACTCATGTTCTTTCCAAAGCAGTTTCCCATGTTGTAGATGGATCCGTCGGAGTCGGTGTGGGGGTGCGCCGTCACCCCGTTCACCGACAGGTACTTACACAGGTCCACCTGATGGAGACACAACACAGGGGATGAATGAGAAGAGAATCCGACAGGTGGAGGGTCCCTGACATGAGTTCACCAAAAACTGATCACATCATATTTTCATATTCTATACATAATAAAAAATCTGTACATAACTATAAAAAATGTTTCCATTCCATCTATTTCTATATATAGTGAAAACAAATAAAACCAGGTTTTTAAGGTAATTATTTGCTTTTAAGGCTTAACTCTTAACTTCATATTTACATGTGAAATAAATGTTCAAATGAAATGAAATTATAATTTTTTATTAATTTCAACAGTCTTTTCTTCTATCGTTATTTTAATAGTAATTTAAGATTTAAGAACAATCCTTTTATAGATTTTTTTTTTTTTTTAGCTGCTATTGGTTTTACATTTTTCATGTAACAAACATTGAGCTGCATTTTATTCTGAAAAATAAATAATAAGAAGAAGAACAACAACAACAACAACAACAAGTAAAAGGGGGAAAATTACAAAAGTAGAAAAGAAAAAGGTACAGAAATAGAAAAACTTAACGATATTGGGGAAATTAAAAAAGTAGCCTGTCAGCTCTCACCTTCTTCAGCGTCTCCAGCGAATCAGGGTCGACCTTGGTGATGAAGTTTGACTCTGTGACGGCGTAGAAGTCTTCACCGATTGGATAAACGTTCACCATACAGTTATCAGTCACTTCAATGCCTCTGAAGTAGGTGAAGAATCTGAACAGAAGATTGTCTATGAGCAAATCTGTGTAAAAATAACACTGTGAGCAAACTGGACTTATTATACAATGTGAACTTTACAGCATAGGCAGAATACAAAACTTAAATATATATATATATATATATTTATACTACAATTATACTGTTCACAGACTGAGGGACAGGAAGTGATGAAAGAATCTGCCCACTATCATCACCACTCATCATAAACACTTTACATCTTGTTAGTGGCTTCAGGGTGGACCTTCCTCCTGGTGGTGTTACCTGGAGAAGATGTTCTTACAGGGGTCGGGATACGCTGCTGTACCGAACTCTGTGATGACCACTCTGTTTTCAGCCATAGCACGAACGTACGCGTCTGTCCTGAGGAACCTGAGCACAAACAGAGAACTGCTGCATCAGGCATCTCTTCTGCTCAGACATGTTATTTCACAGATTGTGAAACGTCTTGGTTCCAAGAGGATCTGTGTCTGATTATCGTTTTTGTCTCTTCTAGCACTATTCCAGGTTTCAGGAATCTAGAGTCAGCGACTTTCTTCAGCTGCACTAACATGTGCAAACCTCTCTGTAACCACAGTGAATCAGAAAATTTGCAAATGGGCTGGGATCCGCATCTGGATAATAAAATACACAATGGGACCCATGTGACAGATGTTTTGTTTATCAAGTGAGAAGAAGAGAAATAGTGAAAATGTGCATTTATCCCTCAAGAAATCCTGGACCCACGTCTATATCCAGCTCCACACTTAACAAACAACTTTTACGAGAAAGAAACATGTTTAAAGGTGTGTTAATGTGCTCTTATTTTGAAAGGTAATGTATTCTTACTTCCGGTAGTAGGTCACCTGTCCGCCCTTCAGGTCAAACTTGTGCATCATGGCCTGTCCGTCAAACAGGTGGTTGAAAGGTTCCCCCCCGATCTCGAAAAGACCCGGACCCATCCTGAGGAGACTGCCCCCCAGCCATGATGGTATCACCCCTGCACACACACACACACACACACACACACACACACACGCGGTGTGTTCAATAAGGTAAAGAATGTGAACAAACAAACAAATGATTATTGGATTATTATTATTTGTTTAATTATTTCAAGTGTTGTTGTACAGTATGACTGTGGCTGTGTGTGTGTGTTGTTATATCTGAGCATGCTTGTGCGTGCGTGTGTTGTGTATGTTTAGTTTGTGTGTGCGTGTTTGAGTGTGTGTGTGTGTGTGTGTGTGTGTGTGTGTGTGTGTGTGTGCGTGTACCAGTGATCTTTGCAGGTATTGGCTCATTCAGCTCCTCCACCGTCTCAAAGATCTTCTTGTAGCCTGCAGCAGGATGCTCCACTCTGTAGAGGAAAACAGAAACAGAGCAGAAACAGAGAAACTTGTTTTAAAGACACAGTTAAGTTAGTGGATCTTTGAATTTGATGTGTGCAGGAACCGATCGGTGCAGATCAATGCTCAGCTGAGATAGAAAGTTCAGTCTAAACCTTGAAGACAACACAAGATTTTGATTACATCACAGGTAACTTTGTTATGATGTAATTGGAGCTGTGGTAATTTAAGTTGTGGTTTAGTCTAGTTTATTGTTTTAAGTAGTTGCTCCTTAAACAACGAGCATATCTACTCAACAGCCGATTAAATATTGGTGTAAAATGGTAAATACTTGTCTGCAGGATTTTGGAAATCAGTTTTAGTTCAGTCCAGTATACAAAACTCCAACGAAACTAAAACAGCTGAAACTCTTTCTCACTGCTGCATTTAAAAATAACTTTTTCTGGAATTTTGTTCCATAACTCAGAGTTTAGTTCGGTTTCTCGTCGCTTTGCAGAGAAGAGATGAAGCAGAGGAATCCCTGCACGTCTCTGAATCTCTGAATCTCTGAAAACACAACAACTGGAAGCTGCTTCCCTCTTACTTCATCCTCTTGGAAACAAAGACATATGAATCTTGCAAAGCTGTTTTTAAAACCGGACGCAGGTTTGGAGAGAAGCAAAGGGAAGGTTTGACTCACCGCCCGGCCATGCTGCTGCTTGCTCCTCACTCTCAGGAGAAACTCTGGTTTGCATTTAAACCAGCCACAGATGTCCTGCGGTGAGAGATGGAAACTGAGCCCCCTGCTCTCTTTCTCCTCCCATCCATCAATTTCCTCCTCCCCTTTTCCATCCTTTCTCGCTGCCTCTCCTTGGTTCACTCCTTTCATGCCCTTTGCTCCCTTTTCTTCCCCCCCCCCCCCCCCCCCCCCTTCCTCCTCTCCTACCCCCCCTCCTCCTCCAGAACAGGCCAGCTTTGTCTCCCCTTCCTTTCAGTGGTCTGGCCCTCAGCCTCATGCAGAATGTTCTCCGGGCCCCGGAACAACATCTTTGTAAACCTGGGAACACGAACGCAGGGCGACCTGCCAGCGATGTGGGTCAAACCAATAAAGTTGGCCTTTAAAAGCGGCGTGCTGGTGCTGTCTGAGCGGCGATGTCCGTGTAGAAGGAATCCTGTCTAATTAGTTCCAGACCGCTTCTAGAAACACTTCAACTATTTTAATTGGCTGCGTCTGGAGGGAGCTGCACGGGAAAGGGGGGGAGAGAGGCCTCTGTCATTTTGATGGATGAAGGATGGATGCTGAATGGACGGATGACAGCGTGACTTTAAAACAAATGGTTTTATTAATACGTTAAAAAGAGACGTGATCTGTCATCTAGTGTCATTCCAGGTTGTTAGGATCAGGTTGAAAACACGTGCAGCAGAAATGAAATGTTAAGTTCACCCATGAATCTGGTTTGAGTTGAACAAACACAGGCCGAAGAATTTGTCACTTTGAGAACTTATAAGATGCAAAGATTGACTTCAGGAAATAATAGAAATGTTATCGGTACTATTTAATTTCATTTATGTAAAGTATTCAGTAGTGTGTTGTTTTTAGCTGCATGAGCAACTCGTGGCTCTATGCAATGGGCCATAACTTAATCTGGTCTAAATAAAAAAATAGACCAAATCAATAAAATCAAATTGTAAATAAACATTCACAACTTTCTAAACTTGCACTATATTGTAAACAAGTCTTAAAGTGTAATGGTCACATGAATTGAACTTTTAGAAACTTCAACCCATGTTGGTGAGTGTTTAGTAAAGTTCTCTGTTAAGTCTTTTATAGCTTTAATGTTGAGGTTTGGAATTATAAGCACAAAAAAAACCTGAATCTGAAAAGATTGCTGTTGATTAATATCTGCGAGACAACCGTCACTTTCTTGAGTTAGTTTCCAGAGTTGGGTAAAAAAACATGTTAACACCAGTTAAACATTCAGTTCCTGTATATAAAAGTGTAGCTGTTACTGGGACGAGCAAATATATATATATATATATATATATATATATTATACCAGATGAAAAGAGGACAAAGTCGTATAAATAGGAACAGGTTTATTTCCAAAGACTTTGCATAGTAAACAATGAGGAAGAGTAAAACATACCATTCCTCTGTAAAAGGTCTTCATCAAAAACACTGACGAGTGTGTACATGGTTACATCTGAGGTAAAGACAGACACATACCAGGGTCGAACAAATACTTCATATAGAATAAGAGAAAATAAAACTAAACCTTTTGAGTCTTTTCCTCAGACACTTGACGAATTAAAACCCAATCGACATCAGCTCCGCTCATTATGAGCAGCACGTACAGCTCAAGGCCGTGTTTAAGGAGACTATTAGCCATTAAATATGTATAAATTAACCGTTATGATGATTGACATTAGCTCACTGGTCATTTCACAACACAAACCCAGTGCAAAACATCGCTCTGTCCAATAAACAGAAGCCGGGAAGTACTCCAGACAAAACACGGAAATACAGGACAAAATGAGCGAGGGGGGTCTGATATAAAAATAATCAAGAATAGGAGAATTTGAAAATCTAAAAAAAATCCCTTCTGTGGTACAACTTTAAAATTCTATAATTGCTAAAAACATACAAGGCCACTAAAGTTAGAATAGAAAAAGTAAACCGTAGGAAGCGAAAGATAAGAACGACAAAACTAAATCTGAGAGAAAAACGATGTTAAAAGTCTAACGAGCATTTCAGATAAAACTTGAGGATCTATGTTTGGTGTAAATACGACCAAATTACACTTCATACGTTAGCGCTGTTCACAATGACATCATCATATAAATTAATCTAAAATCTAGGTTTTCCCACGTGTACCAGTGATCCCAGACTTGTATATTTTTCCCAAAATGTACACTGATCACACAAACACTGAACACACACACACTGGACACACACACAAACACAAACTGAAAACACACACACACACTGAAGACACACACACACTGAGCACACACACCTTTGTAGATTCTCCTCCAGCCACATAGCTGAGACCCAACAACACTAACAGAGTTCCAATGTAACGACAAACAGTTAACGGCTGCTCAGAGGAGCGGGGGGGGGGGGGGGGGGGGGGGGGGGGGGGGGGGGGTTTCAGCAGTTCAGCATCAGTTCAGTTCTCATGCAGCACGACCGTGGTGTTGACCGTTAGCTTCCTACGCTGTTGACTCCTGGTGAAGTTTAGTTCCTGATGCTGAAAGGTTTGGTTTTCTTGATGTTGAGCAGGGCGGGTTTAATCTTTGGCTTGTTGTCGGTCTTGTTCTCGCGGCCGGGGGCGGGGCACCGGTGACTGTAGATGTCTGGGTACTGCTTCTGGAACTAAGAGGAAACAAAACTCATGTTCAAGAGAATAAAATGAGGACTTTTCTGTGTCTGGATCGACTCTTCAAGGAGGTTTTTTTCTTTTACCTGCTTCAGTTTCTTGCGTCTGTCCTTCTCACTGATGTTTTGGTCGGTCAGCAGGATCTCCAGTAAATCCTCCATGGCCTTCCGGGACGACGCCTGCTTCTGCTGCTCGAACTCGGCTCCGCTGATCTGACGGCAGAACGCGAACACAGGCACCGGGATGCTGACCACATCGCTGCTGTCCACATTAAAGCCAGTGTCGATGGGGACCTGGGGTCAGTGAAAAGCATCAGCATCATCATCATCATCATCATCATCATCATCATCATGTAGGCCTGTGTTGATTTACTGGAAATTCAGATGCAGCAGATGAAGTCTGTGATGGCAGATTTTATATTTAGTTATGTTTCATGCAAGGAATGACAGTTATAGATGGGAATGTTATTCTGATATGTATTTCTGTGTGTTTAAGACTGAAAACATGTGGGGTCAGCTTGGCAGACTCAGATGTGGATTCGTTTGTGCCTCTGATGAAACAAAAGGTCTTAACAGCAGGGTCCATCCTACTGTCTGCGATAGAGTGCATAGGTGTTACAGTCAGAGACAGGGGTCTCTGGGAAAACAGGTTTTAACACTTGGAGTCTAAGCAGATGCCTGATGTTGATGTGTAGTGAGACCTTCGAAGGGGTCCTTCATTCAGATTGGAGGTGACCAAATCTAAGCCTGAAGACAACACGCAGAGAACTGATTGGATAAACATTCTACCTCTGTGAAAGGAGGGACTTATTTAGTATAAATCAAATGTGATTCCATTGTTCTGTGCCATTGACCCCAGTCTGACTAAGTGACAGGGTGCTCTGGTCCCTAGCTGCAGCTAGGTAGAATTGTATGAACCAGAATTGATAATTGTCTTTGGTGTGAAATGTAATAAAATGTTCCATTACATTTGGCGATTGTCGGCAGAGGCCATCATATAGTGAACTCTGGCTCTTGGAGCTGACGGTAAGTAACTGCATCGGGGCAGTACGTCTCGGACTAAACCTTCATTTTACAGAGGGCCTGATGTCCTGAGAGCGAGGAGTACTCACTAAGATGACCGAAAGAACCGAGGGGGATTGGCAAGCAATTTCGTTCTGGTGAGTAAAATTCTGATTTCGAAAAATAAACTAGGTTTATAAGGGTTAAGAGATTCACTCATTTGTCAAAGTGAGGAGCAGACGTGCTTACATAGCAAGGTTTTGGAAACCGGTGTAGAATCCAAGAAGCTTCAGGGTTTGGAACCAATAAAAGTTAACTGGGTTTAACAAAGTCAGGGTTTAGAACCACTGCAAAAAAAAACAAAAGAACAAGTAAACTGGGTTTAACAAAGTCAGGGTTTAGAACCACTGCAAAAAAAAACAAAGCTCAACTGAGTCAAACGAAATAGATATAGATATATGGAGTGTTTATTAATTTAAACACAACTTTAAGATTGAGCTCTGACGTCGAGTTTCATGATAATTATAACTATTTTCATAAAATAG
This sequence comes from Pleuronectes platessa, assembly GCF_947347685.1. Lineage (NCBI taxonomy): Eukaryota > Metazoa > Chordata > Actinopteri > Pleuronectiformes > Pleuronectidae > Pleuronectes > Pleuronectes platessa. The sequence continues at coordinate 25,156,102 of NC_070634.1, forward strand.
TAATAGCATTCTCAAGTATTTAGTACCTGGAGGCGTATAACTGGAGAGAAGTGTGTGTGTAGAGATTTGAATGATATTTCTCTAAAGGTATTAGGATGCACTAAGGGTATTTTTTCTCATTGTCTCTTACGGGAGTGTTTTTTTTAGATTGGTTGAAGGTATAAGGTTACTATAAACGTTACACAAGTGTTGCTGGTTTGATTACGAGTGTCTGTACAAGTAACCTGTAAGATTTGATGAGACCAGTCTGAGAATTTACAGCTGACAAAGAAAAAGAGAGGAGTGAGAGGAGTTCTTGAAATTCTCAACACTGGAGCAAGGTGAGTATATTTTTAAGTATATTTGGGATATAAGTAGGCTTTTTAAAGAATAATAACAGAAGGAAAAAGGAAATAGCCTAAAACAAACTGGTAAAGTGCTGTGAGGAAACAGGGCTGACTTGGACAAAAGCGTTGCCTGTTGTTTTAATGTACATGAGATCCAGGGTGAGAAGTAAAAATGGTTTGAGTCCATATGAGATTCTCTTTGCGCGTCCAATGGAGACAGTAATCGGTCCTGTTAAAAGGCAGCATCCTCAGACCAGTCAATGTGAAGATGAAATGTTGCGATATTGTGTAAATCTTTCCTCTGTTCTCTTTGATATCCACAGACAGTTGTAGAGGAGAAGGTGAGCATGCCTTCAGTTTCCACCATTTTACATGTGAAAGATGTGCAAATTTTTCAGAGACGCTGAAAATGGCACAAATAACAGCTTGGAGATGCCAAGCCCGTGGAAGAGGGAGACAAAGAGGACGAGGACGAGGAAGAATTGAAGATTGTTTCAAATGTGGGAAGAATGGACACTGGGCGAGAGAATGCCCAGAGAATCGTCACAAATAGTGCGACTAACCAGCATTTGAGCTGGGGACAACAAGTCTTCATCAGGAACAGACTATGAGATGAGATGGAGAGGTTCAACAAAAACTTCATCTAAGATAAACCAAGGGAGGCAAAGCTTCAAACATGTCTCAGAGCTATGGTAGCTGCTGAGAGAACTGTTATATGTGATGTGTGATATGTGATACTTTGAAATAAGACTTTACTAGTGTCATATGCTGTAACAATGATATTGCTTGAGAAAAAATGATCACTTTTCAACAGCTAGGTGGTTCAGCTAGGATACAGTATTGTTTTTTAGATGATAGACATTACTATTACAGATAGAAAGTGTTTAACTAGGAAACTCTTAGCTACATCAGTAGAAGAGGTTTTAGACTAAACTAAAGCTTTTCTCCTGAATTAGGATTTAAATGGTAATCAAGCTGATAAATGTAAACGTGAAGTGTTTTGTGACTGTTTCAGCTTCAAAGGTTTCAGCAGTGTGATAACAAAGTGGGTTACGACTGTGGGACACAGAGGAAATCAACCCCCTTCACATTATATGCATTGACCAAAGAGATGCAAATATGCTAGAGACGAGAGTGTCAAGATTTACACTGACAGCAGGTCTGCATGTGATCGGGGGGCTGAATAGACATTCATGAACTTAAATTTCACACCATTGTTTTTGTTTGACTGAAGTACTTGTGTTAAGCAAACAGTTTGCAGGCTGCAGAGAACAAGGAGCACGTTTGAAGATTTGAATATTGACATTTGATATGGCTTATAGAAGCTGTAAGCAAAGTTACATAGGAACTTAAATTTTTTTAGAATTTAGACTTAATACATTTAGGAATTAAGTAGTCTTGATTAACAAGAGTTTATTTGGTTGTTGATGAGTTTAAATGTGGGTCATAAAGATGATTTTGATAGTTTCATTTTGAATATGTTTCTTCATTAGGTTGGATTGACACAAGACTGGTGTCTAAGTGTCAAAAGGGAGGAGTTACATATGAAATGAAATTAGATATAGGTACATTGAGTGTACAGACAATACACACTTAATAATATTCACTAAAACTTTTTAACTTTTTAGAAGAGTTGTGTGATTTGAGTTACAAAATAAAAAGGTAAAACAATCTGGATTCCACAAGGTGAACATCCACCTCCAAATAAACAACTTGATCATTCATAAAGAGATTTGATAAAGATAAAAATTAAGTAAGTTAGGGAAATGAATAAATACTGTTTTATTTTCATTGAAATGTTTTCTATGCAAGCAGAAGTGTTCCCAACATCTAACAGGATTCTTCAGCAGTGAAGGAGTCACTGCTCGGGAGAACTTACCCATGATGGGAGAGTCTAAAAGGATGTCCACTGATAATTGTACCCAATTTGTAAGCGCAGCATTAAGGATGCTGGTGAGTATCGGGGTATCAACACAAGGCAAAATCGTGCCACATCCCGCCAGGGATGGTACAGGAGAGAGAGATGGCAGTAAAATTAAAACTTAACAGTACATTGAAAAACGAACCGATAGATATGTTGTGAACTTGTTCCCTGTACTCTTTAAAATCCACAGGCAGATGAAGGAGAATCTATTGGAAATCCATGGAAAGGGAGCTGCATGCGAAGGAACCAGGAGAATGGATTGTACTGAAGGACGTGAGGAGAAAAGATTGGAAGAGGACGTCGATGGAACGAGTGCAAGCCAAATGCCTCTCACCAGAGGGATGACAAGTGAAGGTCGCTGAGAGGGCAACCTGGAGACATGCGGGCCAACGCAGGAGGATTTCGATAGCCACGGGTGGATTCTAAAGGACGGATAGTGCTTTGTGCCAGTGTGTGAGCCTTCAATTGATGGGTGTTGCAATGTGAGGAAAACACATTGAAGAGGGTCACTGCTGTCACAACCGCACAGACAGGGGAACAACGACAGATGATTTGGACGACTGAGGAGCAGTTCAGGGAAAAATGGTTTCCCTACTACGGATGCTTTCATCATCGTCTTGCCACCAACATGTTAAATGTGTTACTTTGGCAGGAGGAATAATACAGATTCCTGAGCATCTAAGTAAGAGCAAATAGAGCTTATGTTTAACTTTCCTGATGAACTGATAGAGCCTGGAGAGCTTCATGGTAGGCGACCATGATGATAACAGACAAGATTCAACTCATTGTGTGCGAGATAAGCATTCCACAGTGTGGGAGTCTCCACAATGAATGGTTTGGAGAGCTTGTCCCATGGGGGGGCACTGTGAAGAGCACACACACAGATGAGCTGGCTCTAAGAGTTAGTTCAAGGACATTAGGAAATGAAACTCTGCATCTACAGGAAGCTCTGAAATAAGATGTTCGTCAGCTGAAGGAGGACTTCGACACATATGAAGTGTGGCACAGTGAACAATTCGATAATATGGTGCATATTGTTAAATGTAAGGTAAAATGATCTATTGTCCAGAGAGAGAGAACAAGGACATATTCCTGATGGGTGGGAATTAGGGGTCATGGTTTCTTTTGAATAATTGCTAAATATGTTATTGATTTGTTGAGACAGATTCTGATTTTTTTCAATTATGTACAGGTGTTACAAACTGTTATATTGTTTTTTTGTTAAGACTGTGGTTACTTCCTTAACCAAGTCTATGATTGGACAAAATGTTCGATTTCTTAAAACTCATGTATCCTGGACTCTTTCTAAATATAATGATAAGATGTTATGGAGATGTTTGAGACAATAGTCTCAAAAGGGAGGATTGTGATGGCAGATTTTATATTTAGTTATGTTTCATGCAAGGAATGACAGTTATAGATGGGAATGTTATTCTGATATGTATTTCTGTGTGTTTAAGACTGAAAACATGTGGGGTCAGCTTGGCAGACTCAGATGTGGATTCGTTTGTGCCTCTGATGAAACAAAAGGTCTTAACAGCAGGGTCCATCCTACTGTCTGCGATAGAGTGCATAGGTGTTACAGTCAGAGACAGGGGTCTCTGGGAAAACAGGTTTTAACACTTGGAGTCTAAGCAGATGCCTGATGTTGATGTGTAGTGAGACCTTCGAAGGGGTCCTTCATTCAGATTGGAGGTGACCAAATCTAAGCCTGAAGACAACACGCAGAGAACTGATTGGATAAACATTCTACCTCTGTGAAAGGAGGGACTTATTTAGTATAAATCAAATGTGATTCCATTGTTCTGTGCCATTGACCCCAGTCTGACTAAGTGACAGGGTGCTCTGGTCCCTAGCTGCAGCTAGGTAGAATTGTATGAACCAGAATTGATAATTGTCTTTGGTGTGAAATGTAATAAAATGTTCCATTACAAGTCAAACATTCTACTTTCATTCAGCTACTCCATCTTTTACTTGGGATGTGTTTCCAATTCATTAGAGTTGAAAATAAAGTTTTACCTGAACTGACGAATTGGTCCAAGATATGTTTCTGAATATTTCATAAAGGCCCAGTTAGATAAACCAACCTCAAATCAGACTGTGGTGTTTGTTGTGGTCTCTGATTACCATGCAAGTGTTGTGTTTGTTTATTATAGTGTCAGTATCTTTTGTCCATATGAAGGCAGGATGAGTTGATGAGTTGTACCTGGGCTGTGCGGAGGTACTGCACGTGGTCACTGATGGCGCCGAGCAGGTAGTCGGGGACAGACAGGATGCTCTGCTGATGGTCCATTAGAAACGAAACCAGTCTGGTGGCCAACAGCTCGTCCAAATCACACTCCTCAGCGCTGCCCAGCACACAGCCGGAAAACGTGTGAACCATCTGAGGCACAGAAAGACAGACGGAGGGAGAGGGAGAGACAGAGGGAGAGACAGAGGGAGAGACAGAGGGAGAGACAGAGGGACAGACAGAGGGAGAGAGAGAGAGGTGAGAGAGAGAGAAAGACAAACAGGGACAGACGGAGGGAGAGACAGAGGGAGAGACAGAGGGACAGACAGAGGGAGAGAGAGAGAGGTGAGAGAGAGAGAAAGACAAACAGGGACAGACGGAGGGAGAGACAGAGGGACAGACAGAGGGAGAGACAGAGGGACAGACAGAGGGAGAGACAGAGGGAGAGACAGAGGGACAGACAGAGGGAGAGAGAGAGAGGTGTGAGAGAGAGAAAGACAAACAGGGACAGACAGAGGGAGAGACAGAGAGAGAGACAGAGGGACAGACAGAGGGAGAGAGAGAGAGGTGAGAGAGAGAGAAAGACAAACAGGGACAGACAGAGGGAGAGACAGAGAGAGAGAGAGAGAGACAGGTAGTTAAAGACAAAGAGTCGGTTCAGCCACAAAGACACGATCCAGGAATAAGACGTCACTGATCTCCGGGAGGAAAATAAACATTACAAGAGAACAAACACACGCAGGGACATTGTCTCTTAGTCCAACAACGGTTTTAGTTCCTCACCAGTGTCCGGGTGCCGATGGCCGGGTGGAGGCGCGGCATGTCCACGTTCTGGCTGATGCGCGACGTCATCCTCATGAGGAGCTGCAACTTCCTGCGGGAGGTGGGGGGGAGGAGGAGGGTGCAGAGCTGCAGGGCCTCGATGGCCACGCGCTCACAGTGAGACTGGAGAAGGCCTAAACACACAGACAGACACACACACACACACACACACACACAGACAGACACACACAGTAATGATCACACAAGCAGGTTGAGCTCTACACTTTAAACTGTGATGAATCAAAAGGCAGCGGACTCACTCTTCTACATTCATCCATCACTGCTACACAACACTAACGATGGATGAATGTTTTGATGGATTAATGATGAGATTAACTATCTACAGCTACGAGGTAAATGATTCAGGTTGGATTTATAAACATTGTCTGTATTGTAATACATCATTTAAAGTTCTAGATAGATATTAACCATACTAAATATATTTTGGGAGTCATTTTGAAATAACTGAACACACACTTTCTAAAGAAAGCGTCATTCTTCCTTATTCCTTTATTCCCTCTGTGTTTCATTAAACTTCTGAAACATGAAACATTACAGGCGACCATCAAGTGAAATCAAGTCACATGTTCAACCTCTGATTTCCACCGGAGTTGACAGGTTCAACGTTAAACCTCAGTAAGTCCACGAGTGCTGGTTAGATGTTTAGTGGAGTTAGTGTGATTAGACATCGACAGACATGCAGACAGACAGGTAGAGGGGAGAGTGTCTTACTGTGCTCGGGTTTGGTTTGCGGGGGGAGGGAGCTGCTGGCGGGCACAGAGACAGGACGTTTGAACAGTGAAACAGGTCGAGGCGGCTTGGACACGTCCAGAGAGCTGAGGCAGCGCCGGACAGCAGCGGGGGCAGGAGGCATCCAGAGATTAGAGGTGCTGGAGGCGGGTCTGGGCCCACCGGGTCTGGGCCCTCCCGGTCCTGCAGTAGCATGAGCCTCTTGTGCTCGGGCCACAGCAATTGAAGAGAGGGAGGAGAAAGGATCGAAAGAACAGGAGGAAGGATGTAGGGAGGATGTGGAGGGATGAAAGGAGGATGAGGAGGGATGAAAGGAGGATGAGGAGGGATGAAAGGAGGATGAGGAAGGGCGTGAAGCTGCGGAGAAGTGCTGCAGGTCTGTAGGAGCGTTTACATTGAGGCAGCTGGCGGCTCGGCCCTGCCACTTGGTCTCCTTGTCCTCCTCCTCCCTGGTTTCTATCACAATATCTAGACAGCTGCCTACGCTGTGCGGCCGCAGGGGATTCAACCTCTGAGCGACTGACAGTCTGTTCCTCGCTCTAACTCCTGCAGCAGGTTCACGTGTGACAGGGGCGGCTTTGGTCACGTGTGTAGAGTCACTCGGGGGCGATGCGATGGCCGAGCTGTCACTGTGGCTCCTGCTGAGGCTGCAGGACGCCAGGCTTTCATTGGACAGGAACAGCTGCTGCCGGGCGAGAGGGGCGGAGTCACTGAGGATGGTTTCCAGCGAGCCGCTCCTGGTTTGAGGTCTCGTGGAAACGAATGTACTCAGGCTCGTGCAGCTGCCACCGAACTGAGGGTCCCCCGCGCCGCTGCCCTTTAGCGCCGCCATCCGCGACTGGAGCTTCCCGCCGAGCACGTCCGTCATGGGCGACTCGCCCTCGTCACACGTGCCCTGTCGGAGGAGTGACAGGAGGAGACACTCGGTGGAGCGAAACGATGCCTTGGCTGGAGGCGGGACTGAAGGCAGGTCGGACTTCTTGCGTTTCCCGCGTTGGTACGTAGGGGGTGCTGCGACGTACCCACAGAGCACTGAGAGCGGATGCAGGAGGATAAGCAGAAGAAGAGGAGGCCGAGCGGAGCAGGCAGGGTCAGTGCGAGCAGACAGTAAGGAGGAGGGAGAGAGTTTAGTTAGTTTAAACTTTCACTGCACATCAGCTGGTCACGGACAACACGTAACAGGCACACACCTAAACACATCAGTGCTAGGGGATGACAGCCACACCCTCTGTTAGGGGTCAAAGAGGCACCGTTAGAGGTCAAACAGGAAACCACGTGAAATGTCAGAATGTCACCGTTACTGACAGGATCCTGAAAACCGCGTCACGTTTCTGCATCATTTCCCTTCACCACGACACCAAGGACCTCCAGTGAGCAAGGTGGTTTTATACTGGTTAGGAGTAACAGGAAGTGGTCCACCTACCCAGGACGTTGATAAACAGTTCGTACAGCTCGTATGTGAGCAGCGGCTGCGGGAGGCTGTAGAAGTAATCGGACACTGTTTTGAAGACGTCCCTCTCGAAGCCGGGGTAGGACGGCTGTGCGCTGTCGTACTTTGGCCCTAGAAGAAAAGATGCTTCAAGTAAAAACATTTAAAAACACAATTTGTGATTTGTCCTGGGTAGTTTTGTCGTTACTCACAGTTGGCCAAGCTCTTCATGGCAGACAAGACCCAGTGTGGAAGGTCATCTGGAGAAGTAACGGACAGATTAGTTACAGTATATTGTCCTGTTTGTTTAAATCATGTGGTCACTGCAGGTATTACAGTAGAACACTGTTTTTTAAATGAACATTAAACAGGACTAGGAGAATTTAAATATGATCACTGTGGTCTGTGGTCATTTTTATGCTTGATTCTGACGTAAAACCTTTTTGAAGGAACGTACCGGTCTTGTCGTCCAGTGTGACGACTCCGTGCTTGTTGACTTTGGTCATATTGTGGATGATGTTGTGGGGGTTTATAGAACGCTGGTTTAAAACCTCCTCAAGAGACGCAAGTCCCAGAATCCTCTGCAGGCTGAACACAAACAATTGTTACACATCCTCTACTCGTGTGTTGTGTATGAGGTTTTGTTATCTTTGGTTGTGCTACGGGTTGAAATGTGAATTTGTGATTTCAATAAGCTCATAAAATAACATAGACGTGTATGAAACAAAAGGGCATTGGGCTCATTGTGTGAGTTTGTACTGGGTTAGGGTGATGTCTCTCCAGATGTCCTGCTCGTCCTCCAATGTCAGCTCTCGTCTGTGCAGCTGCTGGTCTGGATGATTCTCTTCCCCTGTCTGAAGAGCAGGATCCACATTTTCCTAGAGGATTAAAAAGAAACGACCCACAGTTAGTGGATACGTTCATTTTTTCACATTGAAAACTGCCACTCCAAACAGGCTTTTTTTCCTCAGTGTGTTTAATATATATATAAATACAATATTATGCATTAGTTCATCCACTCCAGCTCACTTGTGTCTCCTTCTCCTGCTTCTTTAAACTCCTGAACCTGAAGAAACCGTCCTTGTCCCTGAGTGAAGGTCTTTTCCTTAAGGAGCTGGAGGCTGGAGCCGGGCGGGGAATCGGCTTTAGAGGAGAGGTGGAGGGGAATCTGGGAAAAGAGGGGGGGAAATGGAAAGTGTCATTTTCTACTTAATGGACCATGATAAACGTCTCTGTCTCTTCTAAACCCACGTGCAGGAAATCCACTGTGCCTACCTGTACAGCGAGTTGCTGTCCTCCAGGTCCTCGGTGCCCCAGCGGCCCTTCACGTCCTCGATCACGTGGTTCTTCAGGAACTTCTTCAGGAGCTGCACCGTCTGCTGCCTGGTGACGTCTGGGCCAAAGTTGCTGTTGCTCCGGAGCAGCTGGTGCAGCCAGTCCACGGCGGCGGAGGCGGTGAAGCAGGAGGCGTGGTGCCGGAAGGTCTGCCGGTGCTTCTTGAGGGGCATGCCAGACCGAAAGAGGCGGGTGACTTCATTCCACTGAGAGACGACAGAGACAGAGTTTAGTGTAATGACATCATGTCCAACTGATCTGATGAGGTCACGCGATTCAGTTCAATCTGATGGTCCAGTCGTTTGAATGAATGCAGATTGGTTGAGATTAACGATCCTCTTTGATACAGAAACAAGGGAATGATGTCTTTGTTCTAAATCAAGATAAACAACAGAGAGCTTACATAATAAATTACTGGTCCTAAAACAGTCCAAACTCCAACTACACTGTATATATCAACTGTTTCTAGTTGTGGCCTCAAACTGAAACACTTTCAAAATAGAGTTGTTCTTTAGGGTAGAGAGTTTTCAGTATTCAACACAACCTCCCGTCTTAAACTTGAAACGGGGCTGAGGTTGTGGAAGGAATTCCTCGGAATGTTGACAAGCGACAATTTTTCAAAAGTGATTCAACATCAATTATAGATGAAAACATGCATGATTGATTTTAGATCTGAAGACGATGTCCTCAGATGTCACAAAACCAAACACCCACATTTTGTTTTCAAGCAGAATTTCTCTTTTGAGACTGAAATCTGTAGATGTTGGACTTTTTTAACACAATTTACACTTTAAAAAAAAACAATGAACAAACAAATAGCTTTTCTATCTGACTAATAGTTTACTTGAACTTATTGTTCAATGGTTCCGGTTAATAGAAATGTCAGATGTAAATTACCTCCTTTATACTTTATAAATGTGCACTTGTCATTGATCTGCTACCTTACATTTTACAGATTGAATGGATCAAATTAAATCCACAATAAAACATGTATTTAGCCACAAATCACATCTGACTCTTATCTTTCAGCCTTTTCAAAAGGTATTTTACAGTATCTGAGGGTTTATCACTACACAAAGTGGCCATTGACACAATGTTGATTCGGTTTTTAAATAATAAAACATCTCAGTTTGTCACAATGAGTTCAGTTTGTGACCGAATGTGTAAAAACAACAAGACTGGTCAAAACGGCCTAGATCCAAAAACAGGGTTGAAATGTCAGAAGCGCTTTTAATTTGAAAGTTTAACAAAAAGTCGTAAACAAACGAGCACAGCGACATGCGCCTGAGTTAATTTGACAGAAATAATAACAATTAAAAATACACAAGTTATTGTATTCCTGCAGAAGCCTCGCGATGAAGAGTGAGACGCGTTTAAAGGCGTTAAGGCTCCACACACATTCATTAGCCGTTAGCTAGCTGTGGCTCGAACTGGAAAAGCTATTATGGTTTTTGAAAACTCACCAGTTTGGTGGCTCGGTACGGTCCAGGGGTGATCACGTGAGAATTCATATTCTATCACAAGAGACGGAGATGAGGTTCAGACTTCACGCGAGGAGCGAACCGGAGAAAACGTCCATAACTCGGGAGAAGCTGCGGATCAGAGTCTGACACGAACCCGAGCTGGAGACTGAGTCCTGTTCAAAATCACGAGCCGCCAGATCCAAGCAGCTCATTGGACGAGGGGCGGGTCACATGGGCGGCCCGGAACGGAAGTGGGCTGGAGTGTTGAAAATAAATCCAGGCTCCATAAAAGTGTTTTTATTTATTTTTAAATTGAAAACACTAGTTACAGAGTACAAACCTTAAGTAAAATACAGTAAATAACTTAAGTATAATAAAATAGAGAACTGACTTGTCTTATTCAATGAGCAATAAATAAATCCAGTAAAGAAAAAAAGAGATTTATAAATATTAAGTAATATTTACATCTGTGAGTAAAGTGCTTACAAAATACAATCAGGTTTTTCATAAAAAAAAGCTTTAACTTTAACCAAACTTTTTTTTAAAGATAAACTGAAGGTAAAAAAGTTCCACAGTCTCAAGGTTCCTCTCACAGAAAGTTTTCATTTCAATGAAATCTTTTATGTAGGAAATCTGGGTTCCATAATCGTCATTCAAAATGTTTTGATGTTTTGGATAGGATTGGATAAGATAAGTAACGTTTCCTCGGGCACAGGAGATTGTTTTTGTTAAACAAGACTCTGTAGTATAACATATTTCCAGCTTCATCCATCAAAGGAAAGGTGGCTTTACCAGGACATGTTGATAAAATACCGTTTTAAACTTGCAAATCAAGTCTATTGGGAAATATATATGTTTTCTTTTAAATGGTTGCTGTGCTCCAGTTTCCCTGAAGGATGCATCTGGAGCTGCAGTGTCAGCAGCTGGCGACTGACTCCATTCACGGACACATTGAATGCACATTAGCACTTCTTAACTAGCAAAGGGTGTGAGTTGAGGGGGAGACAAAGGACAGTAGAGGATAGAGACATTTTCAAAGGGGGTGGCTCTGAGGGGGGTGGGGTCGACTCTGGCCAGTGTTATAGACATGCTAATGTCTGCAGGCAGGACAATAACAGCTGTAAATCTCTCTCTGCAGCGGTTGAAGCATTTGAGGGTGAATTCAATCTCACTTTCTGGAGTATGGACATCTAGAAACCATCAAATAGTAAAGTATGACAATATGAATAGTGCATATATAATGAAATCTGTTTACATATTATTGATTTTTCTTCAGTAACTCAATTCAACATTCACAGACAATCCTGAAAACATTCTTAAGTAAATCCATGTTAGCTGCAATTATGTGTACATATCATTGAATTTGTGCATATATGGAAAACATGGTGGTTAGGGTTTAATTCATTTAGTTAGTTTGTCTATTTACTCTATATAAGAGCGTGTCAGACGGTAAACGAGAAATATCTGTTAAGTTAATATGTGTTATATGGGCGGGGTGGCCAAGGGTGTAGAGCGAGTGTTCTCCGACATGAAGGTTGCCGGTTCAAACTCCACTTTTCCCCATCTATTAAAAAAATCTATTTCTCAATACTCAAAACCGATTCACCTGAAATACTAAAAACAAATTTATGAAGCGTGAATACAAAACAACTGATTCATACATTGACACGATGGTGCATATTGTGGACCAGACGCTTTTCCTAGACATTTAAACCCCTGAGCAATGCTTCCCCCAGCTGGTCATCATGAGAATCTTCCATCTGGAAACCTTCACAGTCACTTTTTGTATCTCTGTGAAATATCCATGTGTAGTCGAGAAAAGTGCTGTCACTCAGGTGCTTTTTGTTGTTGTGAGTATATAAGAGCGTTATTTTCATTGTGTGATGCTTAAAACATAAAACAAAATTAACATTTTAACAATAATATCAAAATAAAGTAACGACGAAATGACTAATTTAATATAATTACTATTTCAATGATCCAAGGGGGAATTCTAGATGAATTGAAGCAAGGACTCTCAAATGGTGGACCGCAGACCCTGTGACACGATTCTCTTTTACAAGCATCATTTTGTTAATTTTAGTCAATACAGGTTTGTATCGAAGCGTCACACTGTGGATTTGCTATTGAACTAAATTCCAGTGCACAATATAATGTAAGTTTATTACCAAGATGGCGCTGCGTGAGTGGCAGCCTGTTACAGCAGCTCTCACTTTCCGTACCTCTTTTTAGTGTGTAAATAGTGTTTTTAGTGTATTTTTCTTGTTGTTTTTTTTACCTCATTGACACTTTAAGCAAGTGCGCAGCTATGGATGTTCACATTTTAACATTCGTAGTTTGCTCCTTGCTGTTTTCGGCACTTTTTGGTGTGGCTGTGGGGAACCCATTCAACCAAGGCTCCATTGTTTACACCCGTGATCAGCTGTTGGGCCTGCGCCACACACCCCTTCTCTGCGCGGAGCGGCCGGAGATCCTCGAGGAGTTACGGAGGAGGAAAAGAGGATGCAGAGCGGGAGTGAAGCGCAGGGAGCGGAAAAGACGGTTTAAACCATGTTTACCGTCTGTCATCATGGGGAATGTAAGATCTCTCCCAAACAAGATGGAAGAGTTGACGGCGCTGACCCGACTGCAGAGGGAATACAGGGTATGCAGCCTCATGTGCTTCACAGAGACGTGGCTGACTGAACTTTCTCCGGACTCACACGTAAATCTGGACGGCTTCCAACTCGTACGAGCGGACCGAAAAGCAACGGAGTGCGGTAAGAAGAAAGGAGGGGGGATCGCTGTGTTGGTTAACGATAGATGGTGCCACCCGGGACACATCAGCGTGAAGGAGATACTCTGCACCAGAGATTTGGAGCTGTTAGCGGTCAGCATGCGGCCATACTATCTCCCGAGGGAGTTTTCACATGTTATTGTTGTGACTGTGTACATCCCCCCCTCGGCGGTCGCTGCTGTAGCTTCAGATCGTATCCACACAGTTATCTCGCATCTTCAAAGCCAGCACCCCCAAGCCCTCCTCCTCATCTCCGGTGACTTCAACCATGCCCCTCTGTCCTCTGCTCTTCCCACCTTCACCCAGTACGTGAACTGCCACACTAGAGAAAATAAAACTTTGGACCTACTGTATGCAAACATCAAGGATGCATACACCTCATCCCCCCTCCCCCCGCTTGGTCGCTCGGATCACAACCTCGTTCACCTCGTCACGGACTACACCCCTGTGGTGAATAAACAACGACCTGTGAAGAGGCTTGTTAAGGAGTGGTCTGAGGAGACCAGTGCTAGGCTCAGAGACTGCTTCGAGACTACAGACTGGGATGCACTCTGCAGCCCCCACGGCACTGATATTGACAGCATGACCCACTGTATCACTGATTATATTAACTTCTGCGAGGAGAACACTGTGCCCTCCAAGCTGGTACGGTGTTTTCCCAACAACAAACCCTGGGTGACCCCCGAGATAAAGACCCTGCTGAACGAGAAGAAGAGGGTCTTCAGTTCGGGGGTCAAAGAGGAGCTGCGCAGAGTCCAGAAGGAACTCCGGCTGATGATCAGGAAGGGGAAGGACAGCTACAGGAAGAAACTGGAGAAGCGGCTGGAGCAGAACAACGCCAGGGACGTCTGGAGAGGGCTGCAGACCATCGCAGGCCACGGAAAAGGTGTGGGAAGACAACAACCCAGCGGGGACAAGGACTGGGCAGACGAACTGAATCTGTTCTTCAATAGATTTGATTCCCCTCCCCCCGCCCCCTCTTCACACCTCTCCTGGCCAGCCCCCCCCCCCCTCCTCAGCCTGCCACCTTCGACACCTGACCCCCACCAGCCCACCCCCACCCCATCTCCAGATCATCATCCCCCCTTGTTACTCTCACCACTCCTCACCCCCACACCCCCACCCCAATCATCCTCCACCCCCCTCTCTATAACAGATGATCAGGTGAGAAGCCAACTCAAGAAGATCAAGGCTAGGAAGGCCCCGGGCCCGGATGGTATCAGCCCAAGACTGCTCAAGGACTGTGCTGACCAGCTCTGTGGTGTGATCAGGCATTTGTTCAATCTAAGCCTGAGCCTGGAGAAAGTCCCAGCCCTGTGGAAGACCTCCTGTGTGGTCCCGGTGCCGAAGACGCCGCGCCCCAAGGAGCCAAACCACTTCAGGCCAGTTGCCTTGACTTCTCACCTGATGAAGACGATGGAGAGGATTATCCTGAGACACCTACGACTGCTGGTGGGCACACAGCTGGACCCCCTGCAGTTTGCTTACCAGCCTGGGATTGGGGTGGACGACTCAGTTACCTACCTGCTGCACAGATCCCTGCTACACCTGGAGGACAGCAGGAACACTGTGAGGGTCATGTTTTTTGACTTCTCAAGTGCATTCAACTCCATCCAGCCTTCACTGCTCAAAGTGAAGATGGAGAACGTGGGAGTGGACCAACACCTGGCTGCATGGACAACGGACTACCTCACAAAGAGACCACAGTATGTGAGGCTCCATCACTGTGTGTCTGACGTGGTGCTCTGCAGCACAGGTGCCCCTCAGGGTACGGTGCTCTCCCCTTTCCTCTTCACCCTCTACACCTCCGACTTCACCCACAACACCACACACTGCCACATCCAGAAGTTCTCTGATGACACAGCCATCGTTGGATGTGTTCCGGAGGGGAATGACCTGGAGTACAGGGCGGTCATCACAGACTTCGTCAGCTGGAGTGAGCTGAACCAGCTTCAGCTGAACACCAGCAAGACGAAGGAGATGATCGTGAACTTCCGGAAAAAAGCATCCTACTTAACACCAGTGAACATCCAGGGATTGGACATAGAGGTGGTGGAGAGCTACAAATTCCTGGGTGTTCACCTCAACAACAAACTGGACTGGTTGGACAACACACATGCCCTCTATAAGAAGGGCCAGAGCCGCCTCCATCTGCTGAGGAGGCTGAGGTCCTTCGGAGTGTGCAGGGCTCTCCTCAGGACTTTTTATGACTCTGTGGTGGCCTCAGCCATCTTCTACGCGGTGGTCTGCTGGAGGGGGGGTAGCACGGACAGAGACAGGAGCAGGCTCAACAGACTGATAAGAAGAGCGAGCTCTGTCCTGGACTGTCCTCTGGACTCCATTGAGGAAGTGGGGGACAGAAGGATGTTAGCCAAGCTGGCGTCCGTCATGGGCAACACCTCTCACCCCCTACATGACATTGTGGGGTCCCTGAGCAGCTCCTTCAGCAGCAGACTGTTACACCCACGGTGTAAGAAGGAGAGGTTCCGCAGGTCCTTCATCCCGGCCGCAGTCAGGCTCTACAACACCAGCACCACCTGATAATGTTGTAGTCCCTGTCGATTATCTCCATCTCCACTCAACCTCTCACCATAGCTGTATTTGTATTTTTATTTTTCTTATTTATATTTGTATTTTTGTTTTACTCAGTCCACTACCATGCACAATATTTATTTATTTACAACACTTTACATCTATATTTATATCATGGTCACTTAAAATGGTTACATTGCATTATTTATATTTCCAGTATGCTATGTTGTAGTATTATTTATATTATGGTCACTTACTTTTTAATTATTTTTCTGTATCATGGTCACTACTGTTGAAATATTACTTATAATATTTTTGTTTTCATTACAATAACACTTACATCATTCCACTTTATCCCCAGCACCTGCTTTTGCACAGTGTCTGTTTTGCAGGTTGTTTGTTATCTGTTTGTTATCTGTACTCTTATTATGTGTAGTTTGAGTAGTGTACATATTGTGATCTTTTTTATTTGTGCTTCGGCACTGTTACTTTAATTCTGTTTTCCTTTATTGCTGTAACAAGTGAATTTCCCCATTGTGTGGATAAATAAAGAAATCTAATCTAATCTAATCTAAGTTTATATATATGAGTGATGATTTATAGTGTAAAATGTTGCCGTGACCCGGATTCGAACCGGGGTTGCTGCGGCCACAACGCAGAGTACTAACCTCTATACGATCACGGCGAGCTATCCCTGCGGACGGGAAACCGCAGACTCTATGAAAAATTATTCAAAGTATTTGTGGTATTGTTGTTCCATAATGATGTGATATTACCTGAAGCCAGACATGATATAAATACAACAAAGATCGTGTACAGTTTTATCACTGAAACGAAACACGTATATTAGTTTCTAACATAGAGGAAAAACGTAAAATCAAGCTATTTTATAAGTATTTCATTTAATTTTAAGTCGTGATGTTCTACTTCCTGTTCTCACTCGTCACTTTCGGCGCTGGTGAAAAATGATTCAAAAAATAAGTGGGCGGATTAAATGAGTCGTTTGTTTTATAGTTGTGCTCGAGAAAAAAAAAAAAACATCCGAGACGCACATCTTCATTTTTTTTTATGGATCTCAGAACAAGTGGGCGTGGCTAGTGGGAGTTTAAACACGCAGCCAGCAGCCGATTGGTCCTTCACTGTAAACTCTCTGCTCATTGGACAACCCGCGACCGTCCCTCGCTTGTGATTGGCTCGCCAACAACACGACCGCATTTCAAACGGGATCGCTGTTGTTGCTGAAGCGTGTTGTACGTTTGAGTGTCAGTAGGAAGCTCTCGCGACGAGCAGGATACATGCGTTCTTTTTAAAAACAAGCTAACAAACTAACATGTAGCTAGCTGCTGTGCTAATCTAACTCGTTTAAAAAATGGCGGAACCGTCGACTGCAGCGCGGAGAGGGTTCCTGGAGATCAGCCCGGGGCGGAGGGACGAAGCCAACAAGGAGAACAACGTCCCGGTTCTGAGTCTGATCCAGTTCTCCAAAGCGCCCTTCGTCTCGTTCGGGTCCCTGAAGCTCGGCACCTCCAGGTCGGTGGTGCTGCGGCTCGAGAACCCGTCGGAGGATGTGGAGGCCGAGGTCCGGGTGGAGAAGATCCCGTCGGGCAAAGGCTTCTCCGTGGACCACAGCACCTTCACCATCCAGGTGAGGAACCAACCAGGAGGGGGGGATGATCCAACATGTCAGTTAGCTTCTATTGATAATGATAAACGAGCTAATACACACACCTGCACTCCTTCTAGTCCCAATTTTACATATAAACCAATGGCCACAGATCATGTTTTATTATAATAATAATAATCTGGAACGAGAATCCTCTACTGTCATTCATATAAACAACCGTTTGAAGATAAAAACCTGATGAGTTAGAGGTTCTCCATCCCTCTGATGTCTTTTACTGATTGAAATGAATGAGCTTATGAACACATCTCTCTGACACACGTCTTTGAAATACAACACAACCACAACTACACTCCTTCTAGTCCCATTTTACAAAACTATAGGTCACAGATAATTGTTCTTCATCACGAATGAGATCCTCTACTGTCACACACTCCAAACATTCATATAAACGTATTGGAAGAGTTCACTGATGTGTTGCATCATCTTGCTCTTTACATTGTTATGGGATTTCTTTATTATATTGATATTATTTACTGTTGTAACTGAGATGAAGCTACATGATGTTTTTCGCCCAGGCCCATGTCTTCTGTTGTCTTTTATTTAAAAAGTAATGTAACGCTTATTTAAGTATGTAAGTAAAGTTTATTTGTACAGAAGTAAGAGTCACACAGTACTTCACAGGACCAAGTTCTTACCCACATATTTAAAGACAAACAACACAGCCACAAAAACACACTAAAAAGAGAAATGCAGAGTTCAGTAAAGTGCATAGAGAGACAGGCCTGGTACACAAATCCCCTGAATGCCTGTTTAAACAGTTTCCACAGAATCAGCAAACCTTTAAGGTGTAAGTGGATCATTCAACAACTTCGGTGCTATTGTCTCAAAAGCCACCACAAGGCTTTAGGCTGCTGCACGGGAAGTTTAATAGCATCTGAAAAAAGCTGCAACTGCATCTTTGGCAAAGCCTGAAGTTGAGCCAGGTGTTGATTTGTGCTTTGTGTGTTTGCAGCCCGAGTCCTCGTTCAGTTTGACAATAACCTGGACTCCAGCAGAGGAAGGTGGGATCAGAGAGCTCATCGTCTTCAACGCCAACGGGGTCCTCAAGCACCAGGCTGTGATGCTGGGGAGAGCAGAGGCCCCGAAAAAGACAAAGGTAAGTGAGACAGGAGGGCGTTTAAGAGCTACAGAGGAGCTGGCCAAGAAGGGCTGGGCAATTCAATATATCAGCAATTATCGCAATGTACATTTAATCTATTGCAACATAACAAAAGTCCAATATACATCAATATATTACTCATATAATGTGCACGCAAAGTAAGGGAGGTATTTGATCTGTTGTGTATCATCAAGGTGCATGAATAATTCTGAGAATTCATGCAAAATGTTGAAACTTGCCCTTTTTTTGCATTGTTAAAGAAAGTGAAAAAACAAAAAAATCCATGAGCTCCACTAAAAATTCACACCTGAGTTGGGAAATTAATCTAAGGGACTAATTCTGCAGCAAGTTGGATCCTAGAAGTATTTCACTCCTTGAGTTTCTTTTATTTCCTGTGTTTGTTCCAGAAAAGCTTATGGGACACAATCAAAAACAAAAAGGAGGGTGGAAAAGTTGCTGCCCCTCGAAGAAAGGGAGCTGAGCCCCCGCTGAAGATGTCGGCAAATAAAACCTTCCAAGTTTCCCGAGAGCCGCAGTACAAGCGGGACAAGCCACGCGGCCCCCTGGTGTCCCTCAACGAGGGCAGAGCCACGCGACAGAGGTCGCTCACCAAGCAAAGTCCCGTCGACGATCGCCGCTCTCGGACTTCGGAGGAGCTGAAGGCTTCAAACCTCAAACTGATGCCACAGTCTCTGGCCTCGTCGGACCAGGAGAACGTCCATCACGTCCACAGGAGCTCTCCCGTCGGCCTGCTCGTCCCAGCCGCAAAGCTGAAGGACCTGTCCTCCAGCCCGGACGCCTGGCGGGTCAAACCTGAAAACAAAGATCTTAGCAAGATGCTGAACCAGACAATTTCCCCCATTGGGACTCCAGAGAGGTTTAAGAAACTCATGCCTCGTATCCAGACAGGAAGCCCTCTGTCTGCCACAGGACAGTATGATGATGGGAACAGCCAGTTAAGTGGAGCCCCAGCTCTGTCTCTGAAAGACGCACTGGCCCTCATTGACTCTGATCTGAGCTTCACTATCACCAGTCCTCAAGGCAGTAGCTCTAGCTGTGTCCTGTCAGATTCACTGGAATCCAAGAGTGGGAGTGCCGGCCGGGGACTTGACAGGAATCTCCTCAGAGTGTTACCGGACAGTCCCGAGCTGGCAGAGTCAAAGGAGCCGAGACTGACTTTCTTTGTCAGCAACAAGGTCGTGGTGCATGAAGCTGTGGCCTCAGAGGCTGCCGAGGACAAAGGAATGGTGAAGAAGGTGCCTTTCACTTCTTCCACAGTGATCAAGAGCAAAGCACCGGTGGAGGAGAACATTCTCAGTGGAAGGAAAATCAAGAAGTCACGGCGACGGCTCCTGGAGAAAACACTGGAGCTGTCTGACAGCAGCAGTCAGTGTAACTCAGGGACGAGTTCGCCTCAACTTCCTGTTATAGAGCCCGACACAGGAAGTACAGGAATCAGCCGCCTGTGTGATGACACGCATCAAGTGGCAGAGTTCACCTCTTCCAGCCCGACCACAGGCGTCTATGGCCCGTCCACACCCATCACCTTCCCCATCACATCCCCTCCATCCATGGCTCCCACTGGCTTCTCCTTCTCACTCACCTCCCCACTTGCTCCTGCAGCCCCAGCTTCCATTTCTTTCACTCTCACCTCTGCGTCACCCACGGCCTCGTCTTCTCCTCTTCGCCACGACCTCTCCTCTAACCTGATCGTGTATGAGCAGGGTTCAGCTACCTCAGTGCCTCCGCTCACCCTGGAAGACGCGTTTCCCATTCACATTGCACTGAACAGCAAGAAGAGGAAGAGTGAGAGGTCTCTGAGAAATGATACGAAGGTGGAGGAGGAGGTGAAAACCAACCTGGTCAAGAGGAGCAGATGGGTGGCAGCAAAAACTGAGTCTTCAAGATCTGTGCAGGAGAGAAGTGCTTTACAGCGGAGAACAGCAGGTGAGTGAACCTGAAGTTAACACATGTTGGATGTTTGAAACAGTACAGTGCCGTCATTAATATACTGATTATATGTCATTCTAGTGTTTATATATAAAAGCCTGGCCCTTTTCCATTAGTTAATACTTTTAATTTAATGCCCTTTTTGGTGGGAGTAATTTATCCCTTTTCTAGCCGGTATTATTTTCTTTCTTCACCACATTGTGATCAGTGAG
This sequence comes from Pleuronectes platessa, assembly GCF_947347685.1. Lineage (NCBI taxonomy): Eukaryota > Metazoa > Chordata > Actinopteri > Pleuronectiformes > Pleuronectidae > Pleuronectes > Pleuronectes platessa. Next base: position 25,176,634 of record NC_070634.1, read on the forward strand.
GGTGAAATAATTGAAACGCCTTTTAATGCATTAAAGTTCAGCAACGTTACTAGACTGCAGCGTTAAGAACGGTGCAATGACAGAGTCTCAGTAGAGCAACTGTCCCCCTCACACACGCATTAACATCAGTTCCCTAAATGTGCCTGATTTTTATTTTCATCAAGCTCCTTGACTTATTCCCTGGGCAGCTGGTAAAAATGTAAAAAAACAAACCCACAAATCTTTGCTTGATGCTTTTCCCCCTCTCAGGTTCAGCTCGCTCAACGACTGCATCGTCTCTGAAGAGCACTCGGCCGGTGGTTCCTGCCCAGGCCCAGCGGCCGAGCTCCAAACACACCCCACGAGGTAGAACATGATGAAATCAAATAAGAGTTGATCTGTGTGGACGTGAGGATTGATGTTCATTCACAGTGACGCACATTTTCCACCCACTAGAATAACTTTTATGTTTTTTTTAACAGTTGCACCGTCTCTAAAATGTGCTTCATCTGCGAGGAAGGCAAAAGTTGTTGCCGTCGCGCAGTCCAAGCTGAACTTCATCAAGCCGCTGCACACAGGTATGTGACGGCAGCACAGGACCTTTAATTTCGCGAGAGGTATCTTCATTTTGTTTTATCTTTTTTTTTAAATGATATTTCATCCTCTCTGCACCTGCCCCTCCTCTTCCAGCCATACCGAGGCACCCGATGCCGTTTGCTGCCAAGAACATGTTCTTCGACGAGAGGTGGCTTGAGAAGCAGGAGACGGGATTCACGTGGTGGATCAACTACGTCCTCACCCCGGACGACTTTAAAGTCAACACTGAAGTTGCTAAAGGTATCAGATCAGATCAGACATACAGCTGTCTGTCACTCACACTGGGGAAAGTTTGACTTAGTAAAAGGAAACGGGAGGAAACCTCTTCAAGAACCTCATTACATTATCATCGTCCCAGTCACTGACCTGAAACACATCTTGATATTACCCAGGATCCCCGGCTTCTGGTCAAGGATTCTGGTAGAATTCTTCATATTTTAAAGGTTTCCTGCTGAATATAGGAGATGAATGTTTTTTTTTTTAACAGATCTACTGTTCAGTTTTACTCCTCCACTTGCTGGAGCTGATTCTGACAGTTGAAGCTGCGACTCTCAGTCAGCGCCTCACTTCTCACAGGAGATTGAACCCACTCACCAAAGTTACAAGTTAACAAAGTAACTTTAAAAGAGCGTTCACATTCCAGTTTGCACATGTGAGGTTTTTTAAGCCTGCACCTAATTCTTCTCCATGTTTTGTTTGTGTAGTGAGCGCTGTGTCCCTGGCCATGGGCCACGGGGACAACTTCAGCGTGCCCAAAGCTCCCACCAAGGAGGAGATGTCTTTCAGCACCTACACGGCCCGACGCAAGCTGAACCGCCTGCGTCGCTCCGCCTGCCAGCTGTTCACCTCCGACGCCATGGTGAAGGCCATTCAGAGGCTGGAGGTGGAGGTGGAGGCCAGGCGGCTGCTCGTCCGAAAAGATCGCCATCTTTGGAAGGACATCGGTAATTATGAAACCTGCTGATGTCCGGTTTCTTGTGATTTTTGAAGTTCCTATCGAACTCCGGATTCATCTGAGACGTAACTTTATTTTCCCATTTCCGTTGAAATTCTCAGGTGAACGCAAAAAAGTGCTCGACTGGCTTCTTTCGTACAATCCGCTGTGGCTGCGGATCGGGCTGGAGGTAAGTGATACCGCCGTCTTTTCCTCAGCTAACATTCGATAGTCAGTTGATATCCACACTAAACCTGTCGTCGGCCCTCAGACGATCTTCGGGGAGCTGATCTCGCTGGAGAGCAACAGTGACGCTCTGGGTCTGGCCATGTTCGTCCTCCAGCGGCTGCTCTGGAATCCAGACATCGCTGTGCAGTTCAGACATGCCAAAGTGCCTAACCTCTACAAAGACGGTAACTCAAGAGCATCGGTCGCTCTGCTGTTTGAACTGAAGTCTCTCGTGTGTTACTACTAGAAGATTGAATTTACAGTTTAACTGGTTTATAAGATCCAAATTCCCAGACTTGGTTTTTGTATTCTATATTATTTATTTATTTATTTATTCAAGAACAAAACCAATTTGTCTGTGTTGTGTTTATCTTCATACTTACATTTACTGCGTTAGGCCACGAGGAGGCGCTGTCTCGCTTCACGCTGAAGAAGCTGCTCCTGCTGGTTTGTTTCCTGGACAAGGCCAAAGAGTCTCGGCTCATCGAGCACGACCCCTGTCTGTTCTGTGTGGACGCAGAGTTCAAGGTGGGCCATGATTCCCCCCCCCCCACACACACACACACACCTATATCAACAACAAACATTTAATACACAACTAAAGGGAGTGTATACTAGACAGGTTGCCATTATATGATTATACATTTTATATACAAGTATTAACCCAAAAAGCTGCTCATTGATAATTGGGGTTTAACAGAAATATATTTTCTATATTATTGGGTATTACCATGATGTACCAGTAATTGATAATTTAATGTATATGAGTTTCCCTGCACTAGCAGGGTCCCTATCACCATTAGATATTGATGATTTATATAAATCTCTACCCATCTGTGTGTTTCTTGCTAATTGATATATAATTTATTTGTGTTCAGGCGAGTAAGGACCTGCTCCTGGCGTTCTCCAGAGACTTCCTGAGCGGAGAGGGAATCCTCCCCCGGCACCTCGGATACCTCGGGTTGCCCGTCTCCCACGTCCAGAAGCCGCTGGACGAGTTCAACTACTCCGTGAAGAATCTGTCCGTGGACCTGAAATGTGGCATCCGTCTAGTGTGAGTGAGACTTTTATAAATTGAATGTGATGCTCAGATCCCTGTTGGGATGTTTGCAGTTTGCAGAGGTCGGATTCAGCCACGGGACTGAGTAGGATCAGTCCTGTGGAGCTGAGTCAGGGCTTCTGATTTCTGGAGGGTCTCTTTATGTCTCCTGCTTTGTTTTTGTAGAAAAAATTAAACACATAATTGTTTTGGAGTAAAGTCGCAGATAAAAGCCTGTAAAGCAGCTGAGCAGGGTCATTGTCACATAACGATCAAGATCATCATGAAAACCATTAATCAACACTACTAAGAGTTAACAGGGTCCCAGTGACAACAGGACAGAAATAGACATGAACAAAGATTCTTATGGATCCTCTTTTTAAACTCTGTTTCTCTGATGTCTGGTTTCCTTTCAGACGTGTGATGGAGCTGCTCGTCCAGGACTGGAGTCTGTCGGCGAAGCTCCGCCTGCCGGCCATCAGCCGCCTGCAGAAGGTCCACAACGTGGAGGTCGCTCTGCAAGTGCTCAAAAGCAAAAACGTCGACCTCAAGGACGAACTTGGTGATTATTATTTTCCTCCTGAGCAAAGACAAAAAAAAAAAAAATCGAGGCAGACGCTGAACCTGAAGCAGCGTCTGCCCTCGACAAGATGACACCCGATGTTTTTCAACCCTGAACAAGATTTTTGACATTTAGAAACATCTCACCGCCCAAAGCTTCACCTCCAGCACCGAGCACTGACATTTCACTGCATAACTTTAGTGTTTGATCAAACTCGGCTGCTGCTGTTCAGGCGCTCAAGGACAAAACTGGATTGTTTTGCCTTTTAGCTGATTTTGTGCTGAATGTGAAAGAATCTGACAGAGTTCAGGAAAGAAAATCTCAACTTAATACTCACATACACAATGTTTTAAATAGGCTTCTCTAAAAAATTCAGTTATGGATGTGTTGTACACAATCATGGTTTTCTAACAATATATGCCTGCAACTACCTACTGAATCTATATGACAATTAATATTATTTCGGTTTTGATTCATTTAATAGTAGTTTATTCTGTTACCTCAGTTTCCAAAGCTCAAGGGCGGGAAATTAATAAATAATCCACGATGATGAATCAAAATTAATTTTCTTTACAATTCTTTCGCTAATTGAGAAGTTAATCAGTTTTGTCCGAACTAGCTGGAAATAACTTCTTGTCCGAGGATGAAAAAATGAAACCAAAATATCCAGGATACCGGTGCTGCCATCTTGCATTTGAGACATCATCGCGTATCAAGGACTTGTACTTCACCCAGCCACCAGGGGGCAACTGAGATAATTCAGCCTAGCTTATTTGGAGCTGTCATGCCGCTCATCTTTCTAAACACACCATGGGAATATAATGTTTACTGCTCTGAGCTCATGGGGTTTGTTTCTGTTATTTCAGGATCCATCATTGAATCCAGAGACGTGGTGGATGGACACCGGGAGAAGACACTGGCTCTCCTGTGGAAGATCATCTTTACATTTCACGTGTGTTTCCCACCTGCTCGGTAAACTCCAGTCGTTCCTGTCGAGCTGTGAACTGAGCTGATCTCAAACCATCTGTTCAGGTGGAGGTGATTTTGGACGAGGAGCAGCTGAGGGACGAGATCGGCTTCCTGCGGAGAACGCTGAGGACCAAACGGAGGCTTCGGTCCCTGAGGGCCGATCGGGGCGTTCAGCCGACTCCCGCCAAGACGAGGCTGCCGTACGAGAACAGCAGCGCCAAGATCACCCTGCTGATGGACTGGACCCGCGCCGTCTGTGACTTCTACGGACTGAAGGCGAGTTAATGGCGTTTTACATTTCCAGCTCAGAGGCCAAAGGAAATACTGACGTTTTGAAGTTGTGACACTGGTCCTGGTTTTATTTTGTCTTGTGAGGCTGGATGTTGTTTCACTGTTCATCTGTCCACTGGTTTCCATGTGATGTATTATTGATCTGTTTCTCTCTTTGAGCCTTTGGGTTTATGTCTTTGTTCAAAGTTTCTTCAGTCAGTGCTCTCTGTCGCTGTGTCTCTCTCTCGCTCTCTCTCTCGCTCTCTCTCGCTCTCTCTCTGTCTCATGTTAGCTGTTGTCTAATCGTGGTTAATGAGCTCGGTCCATTTCCCTCCAGATTTGATCCATCCATTGTGTCTTCAGTTGCTGCTCAGTCAGGAAGCACTGAAATCTAATCAGTTTGTCAGATTCCCTGTGTTTATGTGACTTATGAACCTTGATCACAGCAAAACAACACTTTTCTGTTCACACCAACACAGCCTTGGACTCCACAACGATTCACTGAATCTCAGACGTGTCGAGAATCAAGTCTGCTGTGTGTCTGTGCAGGTGGAGAACTTCAGTGTGGCGTTCTCGGACGGCCGCGTCCTCTGCCACCTCATCCACCACTATCACCCCGGCCTCCTGCCGGAGGAGGCTGTCAGTCACAGCACCACACAGACCGTGGAGTGCTCACCCAGGGGCCGCCTGGAGCTCAGCTGCTCAGCCAGCGACTCCGACGGCTCCTTTGACTCGGCGCCGACGGGCCTGAACGGTATGTGTGTCCTGTGTCTGTGTGCATATGATGTCTGTGTTGAGTCCAGGAATGAGCCTTGGTATTTTACACCTTAAATGATGGTATATCATTGTTATAAAGGTAACTGTATGTGTTTAAACTTGTTTTCATACCTGCTGGCTCTGGTGGAATTGTAGAGAATGACTTGTGATGGTTGTCGTTCTGTGAACAGGCCCAGATTCTCCGTCGGTGGCATTTAAAGAGCTGCTGGAAAATGAGAAGAACAACTTCAGACTGGTCAACACCGCCGTGGCCTTTCTGGGCGGCGTCCCCGCCATGATCAACCCGGCGGACATGTCCAACACCATCCCCAGCGAGAAGGTGAGAGCGGACACCCGGCAGGATCAAACACAGACCAAAGGGTCAGACTGCACAGAGCAGGGTTTTCATGTCAAAAGTAAAACATGTTATTTATCCATCTTTCCAAATGTTCGTTTTTCTATTTAGGGATAAAGCGTAAAAACACATATTACAGCTCTGCCTTCATTCACCCGTGTGTATTTCCAGGTGGTGATGTCTTACCTGACCTTCTTATGCGCTCGTCTGCTCGACCTGCGGAACGAGACCAGAGCCGCTCGGGTGATACAGGGCGCCTGGAGGAACTACAGGCTGAAGAAGGATCTGCAGCTCTACCAGGTCGGTTCACTGCTCCGTCACAAACACTGTTCATTGATGTTCAAGTCATTTATCGTCCACATTCTCTTTCCAGTCAAGTGACAGATGGTTGTTATTGATTTCTAAGCAACATCTGCCACAGCTGTTTTTGAAATTAAATTAAAAAACAAAAAATGTGTCCATAATCGATTTTATGTTTTTTATTTAATGATTAAGTACTGTATATATTGTATATTAGTATTTATGTGATCGTCATTGATGATGCTTTCTTGGAATGATCAGAAAATACAACATGGGGAAAACTTGTGTTGAATTTCAGTAACAGCTGATGTTCCACTAATCACAGAAGTTGTAGATAAACTCAAATGACCGTTTGTCATTTTGTGATAAATGCCCGTCAAATTAAATATATATATATATATATGTGATACAGGAAAGAAACATGGCGGCTGAGAAGATCCAGGTGCTTGTGAGGACTTTTCTCCAGAGGCGCAGAGCGGTGAGGCAGAATGGAGCCGCCCTCGTCCTCCAGTCCGTGTGGAGGGGTCACGCGGCCCGCAACCGGCTGCGGCTGCAGAGAGAGGCTCAGGTCCGGGCTCTGCAGGGCGAAGCAGCAACTGTCATCCAGGTAGGTTTTCATTTTTATACACACACAGACACACACACACACGATAATCTATTTAGACGTCCTGACCAGGTATCTTAACACAAAGTATTACGGGCTTATTGAACATATTGAAAAATGTAAGGATCAAGGAGAACCTGTGATTCTTTGTGGATTCAAAATCAACTTCATTTTTGAAAAATTTGACTTTCTCATAAGAACTGTGACTTTATGCTTATAGTGTTACAACCTTATTCTTTTATAATTATGACCTAATCCTCCAATTGTCCGATTTTCCCCTTAAATGGCCCTAATACTCTGTCCTATATCGAGACTAGATTTTGAAGGGGGACTTCTGTGGATATAAAATCATATATTTTCAGCATTCTCAAGTGTTTATTTTGACTTAATGTCATTTTATATATCGCCTCAAACTTTGTTCCTGTCGCTAAAAGAATTTTATCCAAGGACACACTGATGTTGGTCCTGAATTTGTAGTCCACTCAATATCCGTGACCGCATTCGTCTGTCCATTTTGTCTCAGCAAGGACACTTGGTGCATAACCAATCCCGCTTGTGTGATTGTTCTTTGAATGGCTGCGTCTTATCTTGTCCCTACAGGCTCAGTGGAGGACGTTTTCAGCTATGAGGACTTACCATCGCCTCAGATACTACACCATTGTTGTCCAAGCACAATGGCGAATGAGAAGGGCGGCCGATGCTTACGGAAGAATCTGCTGGGCGGCAACAGTCCTTCAGAAGCACTCCCGAGCGACGGCTCTCGCACGCAGGGACCGGGAAAGTTATCTCTCCCTGAGAAGTGCAGCGGTGACCTTACAGAGAGGGTACAGGAGATGGAAGGCCCAGAAAACAGAGAAGGAAAACGGAGCCGCCAAAGTGATACAAGCTGTGTTTAAGAACTGGTACAAGGAGAAAATGGCCACAAGAACGACTGCTGCTGTGAGGATTCAGTCGTGGTACAGAATGCAGAGGAGTCTCCGTCAATACAGGGAGATCAAAAGAAGCACTATAGTCATTCAAGCCCAGTACAGAGGTCACGCTCAGAGGCGCTGCTTTAACACGTTGAAACTACAGCACGGGGCGGCCATCACCATCCAGAGCGCCTTCAGGGGGCTCGCCGTCAGAAAACAGGTGGAAGAGATGAGATGTGCCGCCGTCGTTATTCAGTGTTGGTTCAGGGCCACTGTGCAGAGAGACGTGCAGAGACACACGTTTGTGAGGATGAGATGTGCTGCTGTTACCATACAGGCAGCTTATCGTGGAACAGCGGCTCGGGCGTCTGTGAAAAAACAGCAGAAGGCAGCGGCGGTAATCCAGACAGCTTTCCGGAGGTACGCCGCCCAAAGGCGCTACTTCGCCCTGAGGAGAGCCGCCGCTGTGATGCAGCAGAAATACAGAGCTTCAGTTTTGGCCCGTGAGACACTGAAAGATTTCAAGGCTCTGAAGAACGCGGCGCTCGTTGTACAAGCTCACTGGAGAGGCCGAGCCGACAGGAAGAGGATAGAGAAACGTCACAGGTGTGCAGCTGTGGTACAGGCTTATTACCGTCGACACAAAGCTCGAGCAGAGTACAGGTCAAAGAAAGCTGCTGCGGTCGTCATTCAGCGTCACTACAGAGCTTATGTGGCTGGAAAGGAGATGAGGAAGTCGTACCTGCGCACGCGAGCAGCCTGTGTCACTCTTCAAGCTGCAGTCAGAGGCGTGAGAGTCAGGGCGGAGCTGAAGAAACGGCACCAGGCAGCGACACTCATCCAGTTTTCTGTTAGGATGTTTATATGTAGGAAAAGATATCTTCTCCTTCAGAATGCATCAATTATCATTCAGAGTCGATTCAGAGCTCTAATGCTCGGCAGGACACAGCGAGAGCAGTTCAGGCAGCTGAAGCAGGCCGCCGTAAAGATTCAAGCTGTCTACCGGGGATTTAGAGTCAGAGCAGAAGTAAAGAAGAGGCACCACGCTGCCAGAGCAATTCAAGCTCAGTTCAGGATGTACAGAATGCGTATGGCTTACCTTGCCGCAAAGTGCGCTGCCTTCATCATTCAGGAGCGCTACAGAGCCAAGCGGCTCCGGGACAGAGAGTTCCACATGTACAGATCAATGAAATCTGCAGCTGTGGTCATACAGGCGACGTATCGTGGTCACGTGGCCCGGAGGCAGCTTGCAGAGATGCACCGAGCTGCTACCGTCATTCAAAGGAAGTTCCTCGCAGTTCGAGATAGAAACCGGTTTCAGGCGATGAAGACGGCAGCTCTGGTTTGTCAGCAGAGGTACAGAGCAGCGAGCCGGGCGAGAACAGACCGTCTGGACTACCTGTCAAAGCGCAGGGCAGCAATTTGTCTACAGGCGGCCTACAGGGGATATGAGGTCAGAAAGCAGCTGCGTATCCAGCACAAAGCAGCCGTGACAATTCAGTCTCACTTCCGACAGTACCAGCAGAGACGCTGCTACAGGAGGCTACGCTGGGCTGCCAGTGTAATGCAAGCTCGTCACAGAGCCAATAGAGACATGAGGCAGGAGATGCACAACCTGTGTGCCAAGAGAAACGCCGCCCTTCTCTTACAAGCTGCTTTCAGAGGAATGAAATGCAGACGAGTCATTAAACAAGGTCATTGTGCTGCCAGTGTTATCCAGAGAGCTTACAGAGCCCACTGTGAACACAGGAAGTATCTTACCTTCAAATCCTCTGTGCTCGCTGTTCAGCAAAGGTATCGAGCTACTGTAGCAGCCAAACAACAAATGCAAACATATAAAAAAATGCGCAGAGCCGCTGTTGTCCTGCAGGCAGCCTACAGAGGTCAAAAGGTCAGGCAGGAAGTTGCTGGTTGGCATCAGGCCGCCACATTGATTCAGTCTGTGTTCAGAAAGCACAGAGAGGAAGTTAAATTCCAGGCCATGCGACTGTCAGCCATCATCATCCAGAGACACTACCGCTCCCTTGTTCTTCAGAGGAGAGACACAGAGCGCTTCCTGCAAGTGAGACGTTCTGCTGTTGTTCTTCAGGCAGCTTTCAGAGGTCATCGTGTGCGACGCAACATCTCCAAGATGCACAAGGCAGCAACTGTCATACAGACAAACTTCAGGAGACACACACAGCAGTCAGCCTTCAGGAGACAACGCTGGGCAGCTTGTGTCCTACAGCAGAGGTTCAGAGCTCAGAGGCAGAAAGACCTGGACTTCAAACATTATCATGAGGTCAGAGAAGCTGTTATTAAGCTGCAAGCTGCTTTACGTGGAATGAAATCCAGAAGAATCTTCAAACAAAAGCATCAGGCTGCCAGTGTTATCCAGAGAGCTTACAGATCCCACTGTGAACACAGGAAGTATCTTACCTTAAAATCCTCTGTGCTCGCTGTTCAGAGAAGGTATCGAGCAACTGTAGCAGCAAAAGAAGAAATGCAAAAATACCAAAATATGCGACGAGCAGCCATCATTCTTCAGGCAACTTTCCGAGGTCAGAAGGTCAGACAGGAAGTTGCTGGTTGGCATCAGGCCGCCACCTTGATTCAGTCTGTGTTCAGAAAGCACAGGGAGGAAGTTAAATTCCAGGCCATGCGACTGTCAGCCATCATCATCCAGAGACACTACCGCTCCCTTGTTCTTCAGAGGAGAGACACAGAGCGCTTCCTGCAAGTGAGACGTTCTGCTGTTGTTCTTCAGGCAGCTTTCAGAGGTCAGCGTGTGCGACGCAGCATCTCCAAGATGCACAAGGCAGCAACTGTCATACAGACAAACTTCAGGAGACACAAACAGCAGTCAGCCTTCAGGAGACAACGCTGGGCAGCTTGTGTCCTACAGCAGAGGTTCAGAGCTCAGAGGCAGAAAGACCTGGACGTCAAACATTATCATGAGGTCAGAGAAGCTGCCATTGTGTTACAGGCTGCATATCGAGGAATGAAATGTAGGAGGAAAATCAAACAAAGGAATCAGGCTGCCAGTGTTATCCAGAGAGCTTACAGATCCCACTGTGAACACAGGAAGTATCTTACCTTAAAATCCTCTGTGCTCGCTGTTCAGAGAAGGTATCGAGCTACTCGAGCTGCAAAAGAAGAAATGCAAAAATACCAAAACATGCGAAGAACAGCCATCATTCTTCAGGCAACTTTCCGAGGTCAGCAAATCAGAAAGGAAGTTGCGGGTTGGCATCAGGCCGCCACATTGATTCAGTCTGTGTTCAGAAAGCACAGAGAGGAAGTCAAATTCCAGGCCATGCGACTGTCAGCCATCATCATCCAGAGACACTACCGCTCCCTTGTTCTTCAGAGGAGAGACACAGAGCGCTTCCTGCAAGTGAGACGTTCTGCTGTTGTTCTTCAGGCAGCTTTCAGAGGTCATCGTGTGCGACGCAGCATCTCCAAGATGCACAAGGCAGCAACTGTCATTCAAACTAACTTCAGGAGACACACACAGCAGTCAGCCTTCAGGAGACAACGCTGGGCAGCTTGTGTCCTACAGCAGAGGTTCAGAGCTCAGAGACAGAAAGACCTGGACGTCAAACATTATCATGAGGTCAGAGAAGCTGTTATTAAGCTGCAAGCTGCTTTCCGTGGAATGAAATCCAGAAGAATCTTCAAACAAAGACATTGTGCTGCCAGTGTTATCCAGAGAGCTTACAGATCCCACTGTGAAAACAGGAAGTATCTTACCTTCAAAACCTCTGTGCTCGCTGTTCAGAGAAGGTATCGAGCTACAGTAGCAGCAAAAGAAGAAATGCAAAAATACCAAAACATGCGACGAGCAGCCATCATTCTTCAGGCAACTTTCCGGGGTCAGCAAATCAGACAGGAAGTTGCTCGTTGGCATCAGGCCGCCACATTGATTCAGGCTGTGTTCAGAAAGCACAGAGAGGAAGTCAAATTCCAGGCCATGAGACTGTCAGCCATCATCATCCAGAGACACTACCGCTCCCTTGTTCTTCAGAGGAGAGACACAGAGCGCTTCCTGCAAGTGAGACGTTCTGCTGTAGTTCTTCAGGCAGCTTTCAGAGGTCATCGTGTGCGACGCAGCATCTCCAAGATGCACAAGGCAGCAACTGTCATACAAACAAACTTCAGGAGACACAAACAGCAGTCAGCCTTCAGGAGACAATGTTGGGCAGCTTGTGTCCTACAGCAGAGGTTCAGAGCTCAGAGGCAGAAAGACCTGGAGGTCAAACATTATCATGAGGTCAGAGAAGCTGCCATTGTGTTACAGGCTGCATATCGAGGAATGAAATCTAGGAGGAACATCAAACAAAGGAATCAGGCTGCCAGTGTTATCCAGAGAGCTTACAGATCCAACTGTGAACACATGAAGTATCTTAGCTTAAAATCCTCTGTGCTCGCTGTTCAGAGAAGGTATCGAGCAACTCGAGCTGCAAAAGAAGAAATGCAAAAATACCAAAACATGCGAAGAGCAGCCATCATTCTTCAGGCAACTTTCCGAGGTCAGCAAATCAGAAAGGAAGTTGCTGGTTGGCATCAGGCCGCCACATTGATTCAGTCTGTGTTCAGAAAGCACAGAGAGGAAGTCAAATTCCAGGCCATGCGACTGTCAGCCATCATCATCCAGAGACACTACCGCTCCCTTGTCCTTCAGAGGAGAGACACAGAGCGCTTCCTGCAAGTGAGACGTTCTGCTGTTGTTCTTCAGGCAGCTTTCAGAGGTCATCGTGTGCGACGCAGCATCTCCAAGATGCACAAGGCAGCAACTGTCATACAGACTAACTTCAGGAGACACAAACAGCAGTCAGCCTTCAGGAGACAACGCTGGGCAGCTTGTGTGCTACAGCAGAGGTTCAGAGCTCAGAGACAGAAAGACCTGGACGTCAAACATTATCATGAGGTCAGAGAAGCTGTTATTAAGCTGCAAGCTGCTTTCCGTGGAATGAAATCCAGAAGAATCTTCAAACAAAGACATTGTGCTGCCAGTGTTATCCAGAGAGCTTACAGATCCCACTGTGAACACAGGAAGTATCTGAAGTTTAAATCTTCTGTTCTCACCATTCAGCGAAAATATCAGGCAACGGTCTCAGCTAAAGCACAAAGAACACGATACCTGGAACTGCGCAGGGCAGCCATCATCCTTCAGGCAGCCTACAGAGGTCAGAAGGTCAGACAGGAAGTTGCTCGCCGGCATCAGGCAGCCACCATCATCCAGTCTGTGTTCAGAAAGCACAGGGAGGAAGTCAAATTCCAGGCCATGAGACTGTCAGCCATCATCATCCAGAGACACTACCGCTCCTGTGTTCTTCAGAGGAGAGACACAGAAACGTTCCTGAAAAAGAAACACTCCACCATTGTCCTCCAGGCTGCTCTTAGAGGCTGGCGTGTCAGGATGAAGATTAGCCGTCAAAATCGAGCTGCCACCATCCTCCAGTCGTGCTGGAGAGGCTTAACGCTGAGGCGTCTCTTCAAGAGGAAGAGAGAGGCAGCTGTGACACTTCAGCGCAGGGTTCGGGCCGTGCAGCGAGGCAAAGAGGAGAGGAACCACTACATCCGAACGAGGCGAGCTGCCATCACACTTCAGAGACGCGGCAGAGCCTGGATTGCAAGACGACAGGTAATGGCCTTTATTTTAAGTTCACAGTATGATAGAACTAGACAGTAAAGTGGTTAATCCATCACGATATACATGTTTCTTTATTTAATTCTCCACTATGTTTCTACTACCTGCCTGGAAGGAAGCACAACTTTATTAAAATGTGATTTGGCTGAACATAAACATGGTACAATCGTTGTGTTGTTGTGTTTCAGGCACTGGAGGCCGCCATGGCAGAGAGGAGGCTCCGTTTTACTTCGGCGGTCTTCCATCATCTCAGTGCCATGAAGATCCAACGAGCCCTGAGAGCTCACTGGGCTTTGGAGTCTGCCAAGAGACAAATTCACTGTGTCGTCGCCGTACAGGTAAAAACAAAAGCTCCTAATGTCATTGTTCAAAACAGAAAACGATTAGAAATGCGTTTAAAATCCAAATAAGATGATCTTTTGAAGTATTGTTTAAAATGATTCCCTTGGTGGTTGTTGCAGCGATGGGTGAGAGCGACGCAGCAGAGGAGACGGTACCTGGAGGACCGGAGGAAAGTGGTTACCGCCCAGCGAGCCGTCAGGTGCTGGTTGGCCCGTCGCCACAGAGCTGCGTCCGTCATCCAGCAGACGGTCAGGAACTTCCTCCTCCTCAGGCGCCACAGGAGGGTTGAGCAGGGGATTGTCAAAGCTCAGGTACTGCAGTCAGAGGGTTTGGCTTCACAGACGAGGATTGTGTCATCAGTTCCAAGATAAATTAGTTATTGTATTTATTTGCCTTTGCCTGCAGGCTCTGTGGAGAGGACACCGCTCCCGCCAACTGAAGGACAATGCCAAGCTGGTGAAGTTGAGACACCGCCTGCGCCAAGTGTCGGCTGCCGTCAGGGAGGAGGACAAACTGTGCAACAAGACGTCCTCCGCACTCGACTACCTCCTGCGATACAAACACTTCTCCTACATCCTGGAGGCTCTGAAGAACCTCGGTAAGACTTTTCACATTTCTGCTGATTCAGCCCTTTACAGCATCTTACTACAACTGTGAGAACAACCAGTACTCGTGTCGTCTTACTTTAACCCCTTATTGCCTGAATTAATGTCCAATTAGATAAAAAAATTATTATTTGCGTTTTTGGCTGTCATACAGATTGTTAATTTCAATATAGCATAAACAATAGATATACATTTATTCATAATGGGGAATAACCTTAATTTAACAAATTCTTCAGTGTCTGGTATGTAGACTATTATATTGATGCTGCTTTTGCTTGAACCAACATATGTTCCTATACAATCATTGCTGTTCCATTATCAGAGTATTTCAAATATACTCAAAATAACTTGCACAGTCCCAAGTGGCTAGTATGTATTTTCCACTCCAACCACAAGATGGCGGCAGAGTGCTTCCAATACCTTCCTTGGTATGTGTAGTATTTGCACCATCAGGCAAAATCGTCACCTCGGCGGCATTAAGACCGGAATGGGGTTTGAGGCGAATTCGCGACATTCTACAAGGGGTTAAAGTGTTAAAGTGTGCAGAAGCTGACACTTTGTGCCTCATGGATAGGCTAACATGCTAACATGCGTGTTACGTGTGTGTGTGTTGACAGAAACCGCCACCAGGCTGTCACCAGAGTGCTGCGAGCGGCTGGTGGAGAGCAGAGCCACCAACGTCATCTTCACGCTCATCCGCTGCTGCAACCGCAGCGTCCCCTGCATGGACGTGATCACCTTCTCCATCCAGATCCTCCTCAACCTCTCCAAGGTACCACTCACCCACAGCTGCTCTTTTTCATTTCCTCTCAGACTCCCCTGATGTTCAGACTCAGTTGCAAATATCTTTTCTCCTTTTCTTTCGGCCCCTCCCTCCTTCACTCCTTCAGTACCACAAGACTATCGAGGCGGTGTATTCGGTGGAGAACTCCGTGGAGACGTTGCTGGACCTGCTGCAGAGATATCGGGAGAAGGCCGGAGATAAAGTGGCAGAAAAGGGCGGCAGCATCTTCACCAAGGCCTGTTTCCTCCTCGCTCTGCTGCTGCTAGACAAGCGCCGCACTGTGGTCCGTAGCCACGATAACACAATTTAACACAATTAATCAAATAACATGATGGTAAACTACAGTTTTTTTTTAAACGTAATGCAACTTTTTGTTGTTTTTCTTCTCTAGGAGGTTATGAAGTTGCCCAAAGTGCTGGACAGGATTCGCAGTATCTACCGGCTCACTGCTCGCAAACACAAGATGGACGCAGAAAGAACCGTTACCAAACAGAAGATGAACGCGTCCATCAACGGGAGCTTCTTTGTGCCAGCGACACCTCGTAAATCCAAACCTGCACCCAAGTACGTAGCGCCCCGTGTCCTGAACGTGTCTGATACTGACCCCTGCTGGTGTCTGAGATGCTCACTTCCATCCTGTGTTTGCTCCTCAGGTTTGCACCGGACTGGGTCCTCAGGAAGGACAAACTGAAAGACATCGCGGACCCTCTCCGAGCCATTCACATGGTGGCCGACGCTCTGTCCATTGTGTTGTAAATAGAAAAAATGTTGCATCTTCATTCATCTCGTTTTTTTATTCCTTCAGAAAATATTGCTTTAATGTTTTTATTTTTAGTGTTTCATTTCCATGTGGTTGATGTATATATTAAAATGGATTTGTTTCTTAAATGTGGCGGCTTTGTGTGATTTTCTGATGATGTGGAAACCAGGTCAATCAGGAATTTCCACAAACGCTGATTGATGCATTGTTTACCCTCCATCATCCTCAGGCTTGAGTCCATTGGTTTGTCAGCGGCCATTTTGAAGCCTTGAGTTTGGCTTTTTGTTCAGTGGGGGGGGGGTGGGGGGTGGGGGGTGGAGCCTGACTGAGAGCTTGAGACATGTCAGCAATCTTAAACCTGCGACCTGCACCCAGTCAATCGATTAACCATTTTATTTGCGGAGCGCCTTTCAAACAAATTAAATGTGATTGACAAAATGTAACATTTATTTTAATGTCAGTTAAACATTCAAATTAAGAGATGAATACATAGCAAAGAATCAATAATAGAAACAAAACATTAAAAAAAAAATTAAGTCAAATTGTACTAAGACAGTAAGAATTTTAGTAAACTGAAATGGCTTAAAATGTATAGTCATCAAATATGTTTTTAAATGGTATCAAATTATAAAACAGACAAATTGGGTTCACACACTCATAGATATCAGTCCTCTACACACACCATCACGATCCATGAATTATTCTCTTGTCAGATTGGATTATTCAACACTTTCATTGACTTCTCAATGTTAAAGACAAAGAAAACTCCTGACTCTGATTCCAATCTGCACCAAAATTCAATCTGACAAACGCCACATCACACACAATCCATCCTGAAAACCAGCAATCACAGAAACCCAAATGAAAACCTTGATCTTTGTGTTGTAATTCTGGTTTGACCTGAGTCTTTGACCTGAAACCGAACCCAGGACAACGAGCAGGTTGTCAACTCCTCGTTCTGCCTGAGAGAAAAGCTCAGAGCGGCAGCTTTTGTTCAAAGAAAGAGAGCGGAGTCGCCAGAAAATCTCAGCATGACGCCGAGTGACTGTTGTTTCTGTGTCAACCGACACCTCCCCATCATATTCATAATTGATTTTCCATATTGTGCAGATCACGGATGATCAAACGATGTCCTTGGTTGTACCAGAGAAACGACACGGCTCTGAACAGAACAACAGACTGACAGATTTTATACCGATCCCCTTCACCAGATGTTTACCGATGTTTTCCTTCATAATACATGTGTACAAGTGAGTGTGAACATGGAGAACTTTTCAAAGAAGCCATTAAAATACGAAGAGTTTTGAACAGAGTTTGGTGGATTTGTTACGGCAGTAGCTCCATGAGATCAGGATGCAGAGGATCAGGGGTAATATCAGTTTGTGAGCGACTACACAGTCAGAGCTATTGATTCCTGTAAGTTTGTGTCTGGTGTGTTTTTTTTAATCATTTTGCTTTGTTGTGTTGTGTTTCTGTTATATGTGTTTTCAAACATGGACATTTTAAGATCCAACATTTATCCCCATGAACCAAAGAAGAAGAGCATTAACCTCAAGTCAATAAGGGATCTTGTCAAAATCTATTAAGATTTTTTTATTGACGGAAATTCAGTGTAGCAACAATCCTTTACTGTTTATATCACACAAATGTAAATATACATATACAAATAATGTGAATATATATATACATATATATATATATGTATATATATATACTCACATTATTTGTTATTAATTAGTGTTGGGACAGGGTTTTTGTAAAACCAAAGGCCTCCTCTTCGGCCTATATGTAGTCAAAAGCCTGAAACCATATGTTCCATTGTTCCGGAACAAGCCAGAGCACAGGGAACTCAGTCTCCCAGGATTCCTCAACTTCACACAGAGGTGTGAAAAGCCACAAGGGTCAACTCCTATTGGTCACTCTGGACCCCATGACCTGTGAGGTCCCAGGCCAAAATAAGGCCACTTATCCCCCTCCTCAATATCTTTTCTTCAAACCCTTCAAGGAGAGAAGGCTGCCAGCCTCTCTTCCTGCATTGTCGAGGGGAGAAACCTGATTTCTCCAGCTCGGCTCCCGTTCGCATCCAACGAGAGCAACGCAAGTGTGCAGCTTCCAGCTCATCTCACCAAGGAAACCTCCTCGCAACACAAGCTCTACCAAACTCCTAGCAGCGACTCGATGTCCTGCAGGAGAACTTCAAGCAGCAACTGAGCCCCACATCTCAACTGAACCATTAAGGCAGAAACCAGATAACCGGCGAGACGATTTCACAGAACTGCGAACTGAACTGCAACTTCTTTCTCCCCCTTTTCTAAGGACGGGTAACACAACTGGGCATAATAATTTTACTAGGCTAAGCAGGACAGTTTATTCGATTCTGTGATTGTTTATGAGTTTGATATGTGTTGTGATATTTTGGGTTATATTTGAAAGAAATGATAGTTTGTTAGGCTCTTCACAGTCTTTCTTTGCACTTCATTCTACACTCTTTGTCTAACTTGGCACAAACACACACACACACAGACACACGTATAATCCTTCACCTAATTATCTCTTCCCCCGCTACCTGTTGTAAACATTCCAATGGGGGGGGGGGGGGGGGGGGGGGGGGTGTTATCATTTTGGCCAGCCGCCATTTTGGGGAGCACTCAAACTTACATAGACACACACACTCACATACACATCTTTGTTTAGTTAGTACATTGTTAGTAATTTGTGTTTATTATACTTTATTATATTCATAATAAATGTTTTTCTTTCACAAATGTTCTTTCATTAATGTTGCATAAGTGCATTTTGCCAGCCACTACACTGTCAAGAACTCCATATCCTTGAACTAAGCTAACTATCTATATGGTCATTTTGGTTATAGTTATTAATTTAATTGTTAATCAGAGTTCCAAATTTGTAGTTAGTACTTCTATGAGACCTAATCAATAAATTGGCTATATTTTCCCTTCCTTTGAAGGGTGGTGACCCGAGGTAACTTTAATCAATAAAAGTTAGGATTTAATATTAATATTGTAAATATTAATATTTAATTTTGATAACCAAATTTATTGAATGCTGAAAGGCACACCATTTTATGGTATCACATTTAATGCAGTATTGCACAACAGTGACCTTGTCACTCGTACACGATGGACAGAAGAAAAGGACAAACTAGTAGAATTGTGGCAACTATCTTAGCACTTGTTTGATAAGCTTTATGTGGAATTAAAGATTATAGAAACGTACGTGCACACACGATGTTGTGCTTCTCCCAATTCCCATCGTTGCATCTAATCGTGGCGTCTCCCTCCATCTGGAAACGGTCCCGGCACTGATACGTCACGTCAGAGCCGGACAGGAACTCCCTTTGATACAAATCCACAACAACAGTGTGTTGAACCTTCGGTGGAGGGCTGCAGGACTCGGCATCAGCTGAAAGAGACAAGATCACATGCACAGTTACGAATGATGGTCCTACTACAAGTGCTTACATCTGATCAGACAGCAGTGGACTCACGTTCACAGATTGTTGTGAGTGACAGTCCTTCTGAAGTCCATTCTCCAGCACGACAGGTTAATTGCTCCACCCGGCCGGTGAATCCCTTATTACAAGTAATCGTGACACTTTCTCCTTCTTCATGATGACTACGTAGAGACCTCACCTCCCCGTTAGAGATCACAGGCACTTCTCCACATGTGTTGTTCTCTGGTGGCGACACCATAACAATCAGCTTTGCATGTTGTTAGTAACAAGTAATAATAGATTATTTTGCATCAGCGCTTGTAAGAACTAGGCGTCCCATGGGAGTGCGGTAGTGTGCACCGTATCAAAGTCACTGGTTTGAATCCCGGTTCGCCTGGGGGTCCTTGACAAACTCCAATGTTTAAAAATGTTAAATTCAAATTCTGGTTAAGGAATATAAACCATCCAGCTGTACATGAAAACTGCTGAACTGCTTGTACTTTGCTTTGAGTTGGTTATAACAAGACCTTGTGTGTATTACCGATGCATTGATGAAGTACAGACCACCGGCGATCATGACACTCAGCCTCAGCCCACCAGCCGCTGGTGACAAGCTTATAGCCTTCATTACAGGTGTAGTACAGTTTGTCACACGTTAAATAACTAAAAGTACTATTTGGCGTCAGATTGTTCTTGATTAACATCCAGTGTAAACAAATTATTCCTGTAAAAGTTTGTTTTCTCTTCCTTGTGAATCATTAGCTTTAATCAATTGAGCAAACAAAATGCGCCGCATTTCAGCAAATCAGCTCCGACTCAGTCAAAAATATATGTGTCATTAATCTGTTGGACAGACGCTGTTTGGACAACTAACTAACTAAAGCAAGTACCCCTGACTTGTCAACTGAAGGACACAGCTGTGGAGGAGTTGCTCAGCAGTGACCCCTTGAGGTTCTGCATAGACGTTGCTCCACAGAGACGAAACAGAGTAGATACAATGATAATAAACCAGTGTTAATTTTGGCAGCTATTTTTGATTTAGTCTTAGTCTTGGTCTTCTGACGAAAATGCATTTTAGTTTTAGTCACATTTAGTCATTTTTATCCTTCTTAGTTTTAGTCTAGTTTTAATCTACGAAAACGGATTACATTTTAGTCTAGTTTTAGTCACATTTAATAGCCACATTAAACTCCTTTTCTATAAAAACATATAGCTGCAGCCTAATAGCTTAAAAATATATATTTAGTTTTAAATGTGAAAACAAAAAGGGAGAGCAGGTCAGACTGGTGGCGAACACAGAAACTGCAGCTCGGTAGAAACCAACTGCAGCTTCTGATCTGATCAAGCAGCTGAGGGCTGATCTCCGATCAGCTGAGACCAGAGAAACTCTGTGTTTTCACTGTTTCCATAGTTAAGAAGCAGTCAGTCAGTGAGCGGCTGATTCACGTGAACAAGCTCTGATCTGACTGTGTCTCTCTGAGCGAGTGCGCGGGGCGGGGGGCGGAGCTACGGACCTGTGAGCCATCAGGGAGCACACACACACACACACACACACACAGACACACAGACTCCCTCGCCCGCTCCTGATACTTCATGACGGCCTGATACCATGATGTTTTAAAAATTATTGTGACTTAGTCAACCACCAACATTTTCGTCTCGTCTCGTCTCGTCAACGAAAGTTAAAAATAGATTTAGTCATAGTTTTTATTTTCAAAGATCCGTCTCCGTCTCGTCTTAGTCATTGAAAAAGGGTCGTTAACGAATATTTGTCGGCATAGTTTTCGTCAACGAAAATTAACACTGTAATAAACTGTAGAGTCAAAGCATGTATCAAACATTTTCTTTGAATAAGCAAGTTAAACCACTACAGTTTACTTTGGTCTTTACCGTTGTATTTCCATATGCAGCTGAATATTATCTTCGAAAATTGAGGAAATAATTCCCAGTTAGAAGAAGCAAATGTTTCTTGAATCTGGTTGATGGAGTCCATCATTGGGGCAGAGAGACCGGCGGCGAATGCACCGAGCAGACGTCAAGACAGATGTATATAGTCACATTATGTTTTACTAATTAGCAAAAACAAAACCTGCTCTCTAGGGATTGACAAACAGTAATTAAGGATTTTTTTCCAGTACGAAGCAAAAAGTCCCAATTTACGTTTGACCTAAGCTTTCACCTTCTTCCTTTTTAAACCAAATCTATACCAAAAGTCTTAATTTCTCAGGGAATCTCACATTGAGAAATGTCTGGTTGGACTTTGTTTGTCTGTTTCCAATAAATACTCTTTGACATCTGGACACTTCTGTTTGTATTTAGCTGTCCACAGTTTGTCTATCGATTTCTACCCCAGTGGGTTTTCTGCTGTGGCCCAATAAAGGACGGTATCAGACTTTTCCAGCCAAAGTCCATTTCTCTGAGCTGGTCCATTTCCAATGATCCCTTCATACTGCTATCCCTCCTTCCTTGTTTTTAACTTTCAAAATAAACCGAGGATCAGAGAAACAGATAATAACAGTTAAATGTGCAGTTAATTGTGTGTTTTCTTCCTCTCAGCACAACAAAAAGTCAAAGTGGAATACTACAACACACTTTATTGTCATTTTGTAGGCAGAACAGTTCATATTAAAATGACACACAGCACGATGACGTACATCAGTTCCAGTAGTTATGACCTGACTGATTCACGACCCCTCAGTGTTTATCACATCCACTGGACTAGAAAGCCTTCATTGGCACGAGGGCAGCTGCAGCACGCCGTCCACGCACTTTTGACGCATCTCCACGGAGCCGACAGGTCTTCCTGTTCTGCACCAGAACACGATCCAGTCATCGTGGGATGCATACATTTTATGCTTTCCACTGTACCTGAATATAAGGTTACGTGTCCTCATAGCTTCTTCGTCCACAGTGCAGGGTTCTGAAACAGATCAAACACATCAGACTCCAAATACATGTATATATACACAATATATATATATATTTAACCACTGCTGGACTCCGATCAAGAAAATAAATTAGAGCGGGAAACTCAAATCCACTGACCCTCATGTAAACAGCAACTTTTTCTAATACTGCACATAAGGACACATTTTAGATTCAATTATATATCATATTATATATCCTTCCTTCCAAGCATAATATTATGCTGCACCTCTCCTCCATTGAAGTTGAGCAGAAAGAGAGGTGAGCTCCTCTCGGAGAGTTTAGCAGAAGGAGTTGAGTTGAAAGAGGAAGAAGAGAAAGAAAAGACGGGGGACTGGGCTTATATTGGCCTGGTGACCTCATGGGTCATGGGTCCCAGTGTGACCAATAGTGGTTGAAACTTGAAGCTCCCTGCGAGACTGAGTTCTGGAGGCTCTGGTTTGTCTCCAGAACAAAGACACATGTTGTAAGGGGTTTGACTATACAGGGAGGCCGAGCTGTAGTTCACAAATACCAGGTCCCAACACACTGGAAATTAAAACGAGTGCTACCTGTAAAAAATGTGGTTGTGACTTACTGAGGCATCTTATCTCTCCGGTCCATTCACCGTCGCTGCACGTTTTGAAGGGTCCTCCCTGCATGATGTGGTAAGCCTGACAGATGTATTCAACCCTCTCATTGCGTATGTAGCTGAACTTCATGGAGTTCTTGGTGTCTCCGTTTTCAAGAGGCGGTGGTATCTGACAACCCAGAGGAGCTAAGAGAGTGTGGCACATGACAGAGAGATCATGTTTGGTTGTTACACTTTTAGTCTTTTAGGCCATAAAAGTAACTAGCAGCACCCACTGCCCTCGATTGAATGAATTCTGTGGGAGATACAGCAGAGAAACTAAAAAAATTCCCTCATAAATTAAGTCATGTTTCAGTAGATGTTGATTAAGGCAAATATCTGCTGTTGCAGAGATTCAAACTATAACACATTCGTTTCCTCCTTTCATTGACTTTGTCATGGAAAACAGCTGTAATAGTTAAACACATAAATACTGACTTCACCAAAATCTCAAGGAAAACATTCAGAAATATGGACCAAAAAAACCGACTAATATTGACATTTGCAGAAGTTTAACTTGATGATACCTTGACACAATGGATCTGGTTTCCAGCCCTCTCTGGTGCACCTGGCCCTGGTGGCACCACCTGTTCTCCTGTAGCCTGATTTGCATCCATATACAACCTCATCCCCCAATTTCTTCTGTTGTCCCCAGTAGACGTCCCATGAATGAACAAGTGGATCTTTTTGATTGCTGCATGTCACCTCTAGAAAAAGAGAGGGACTGGTTCATCTCAGGTGATCGATATAACACTCAGAATCATTATCTCATGTGAGTTTGTCTCGAGGCCACGTTGTTCCATACCTTGGCAAACGGGTCTAAGAGACCACTGTCCATCCTCTTTGCATGAGACCACTGTTGATGTTTGCAGTTGGTCAGAAATCCAGTGGCTCTGTCCACATCTCACTGTGACTGTGTCCCCAGGTGAAAACACGCTTTTGTAAGAAGGGTCATACTCGGTTCCATCGAGTGGCGGCAGTAGCAGTTTGCATGTTATTGCTGCGTTTGTTGGGAGATGAAGTACATGTTCTGGTTAGTTTGCTGTGACCATGACGTCCATGTGTCCCTACAGCACCAGTCTTCAGCTGTAAGGGTGCTGACATGACACACTTCATACTTACGTTCACATTCAGGAGTGGGGTTCCACCCGGCTCTTAACCCGAGTTTTGTGCATTTTGAGGGTCTGTCTTCACTGGGCTGGAATCCTGGATTGCACTGGAAATGCAGGATGTCATGTTCCTTGTACTCTTGGATGTTTCCAGGCACGTTGCCATTTTCAATCACAGGTACCAGACAACTCATCACTGTTGAAGAATAACACACAACATTTGCTCACAGAAAAGCCAAATCAAATTTTGATTGATGAACCACCACCGGTGTCTAGACCCTGGGGGGTATTCATGCTCGATGCTCTGCTCCACCCCCTTCTAATCCTGATGACATCACTCTAGGGTGTAAAATGCCAAAGACTATAAACATTTACATTACTTCTGTGCATTTGTGAAAATACACATTGATAAATCATGTCTTTCCTGATTGAAGTGAAAGCCCTTTAAAATTCAATATATCCAAATTTGTATTTGTATCTGCACCAAATCACTCTCTTTGATTAAAAAAAAAAAATCATGATTCATGAATCATTCTCTGAGAAAATGGAGCGGTTTCCAGTCTTTATGCTAAGCTAAGCTAACTGTGACTTGCTGTAACTTCAAGAGAAGAAGTGAGATTTGTTCTTCTGAACTAATTCTTATCAAGAAGTTGAACTCAAATGTCAAACTATTCCTTCGAGGTTGATTTCTAAATCCAATAATTCTCAACCAGTTCTGTGATCTGTTAAGTTTATATCTGTTTTATCTTTTCACTCTCTTTGCACTTTAGCCTTAAATTGACGACCAAGAAAAACCATCACAGCATCTGCGTCAAACTGGAGATTCTTGGTATGACTGCCGACTCTAACTGGATGATCTCTCACTGGTTCCTGTGGGTTGTCACGTTTGCCACACGGCGGCCAAGAGTCGGTTGTCGGTGTATCAGTCGTGGCTCATGCATGTGTGCGTTTCTCTCTTACCTTTACAGATCGGAGCTTCTCCGCTCCACTCTCCCTTTTCATTACAGTAGATCTCTTGTAATCCAATCAGGACATCCGAGTTGGACTTGCAGCTAAATTGAACAACGTTGCCAATGTTTGCTTCCTCCGGGTCCCCGATCACCTGCACGTTGGTGCTCACGTGGATAACTGGGCACTTTTGGGCTGGAAGGGAAGACACTATAGAGAAATACATCGGATGAGTGGAAAACCTTTGAAATGGAGGTACAGTAAGAGGCGAATGAGAGGGACAATCAGCGACTCTGCACTAATGAGAAAAATTCCTTTTGTTTATGAAACGTACTCTAAATTCAGCGATAACTGGACATTATGATTCAAACCCAACGCTGTAAATCAAACTGAATAAAAATGAAATACTTAGTTTGGCAAAAGTTTATAACTCACGTTGACATTTCGTGCCTCTCGACTGCCATTCACCCTCAATACAGAGCAGTTGGAAAAAACCACTGTAACCAGTACGGCAGCTCACTGTTATTTGTTTCCCGCCGACGTAACGGGCCTCCAGACCAGTTGTGTTGAAATTGGAATCAAACAAGGGCCCATTTAAAAAATCTTGAAGTGTACAATCTGGTAGATGCTCTATAGAGAGAAATACATAGTTGTACAATTTCCATGTTCAACATCGATAAAATCCAGGAATTACTTGAGTAATCAATAATCAAGAAATCCTTGGTCTTACCTAGACTTCTGACGAAGGTCAGCGTCTGCATCCAGAACAATAGGACACAGCTTCTGGTTATTACCTGCATTTTATCCTCACTACCCTGAACTGCCCAACAGAAGAAGAAACCGGAGACTGAGACACTATAATACACAGAAGGAACTGTGCAAAAACAGGCTGCTCAATGATTTACGCAAGTCTGATCCTGCCTCCAAATATAAACTCAGGCTCACGGGGGAAAGAAAATAGAGGAAGTGACCACACACACACACAGGAGTGGCCTCACACACAGCTTTACAAAAGCTTGGAATTCAGGAATATGTTCCTAATAATATGGCTCTGTACATATACAGCATATGATTTACACTGCAGAATGTTTTAAATGAGTCAGAAATTTACTAAAGGAAAAAAAAACACGTTAAATTATTAAAAGTAATCCTATTTGTCGTAATCTTACTTGTTTAACATACAGTGTAAACAAATTATTCCTGTAAAAGTTTGTTTTCTCTTCCCTGTGAATCATTAGCTTTAATCAATTGAGCAAACAAAATACTCTGCATTTCAGCAAGTCAGCTCCAACTCAGCCAATCTAAAGTAAATATGAAATAAAAATTTAAATATGAAAGTATGTTGGGTTTATTCATCATTGCACACAATGAAATGACAGGATGATATTTAAAAGAATAGAATAGAAAATCTTTATCTGGGTAGAAATTTGGCTGCAAAGCAGAGTACACGTTGTGATAAAATGGGTTTAAAGACTGATCATTTATTCAGATATAAATTTACACAAAGACACAAGCTACTAATAACATAGATGAACATAAAACATTTAAATAAAGTGAGTTCATAGATGTAAACATCTGAGGTAAAGGAATATTTTGTGAGTTTGATGTTTGAGTGAGTGTTGCTCCTCGGGATCAGGAAGCAGAGGATCATGGGTAATATCAGTTTGTGTGCGACTAGCAGTCAGAGCCATGATTCCTGTAAGTTTCTGTCTGTTGTGTGTTTTTTTTATCATTTTGCTGTGTTGTGGTGTGTTTGTGTTATTATATCTGTTTCCAAACATGGACCCTTTAATATCCAACATTTATCCCCATGAACCAAAGAAGATCTTTTAAGACAAAATCTATTAAGATTTTTTTATTGACAGAAATTCAGTGTAGCAACAATCATTTTCTGTTTATATCACACACATTTTTATTGATTAGCAAAACCTAAACCGGCTTTCTAGGGCGTGACAAACAGTAATTAATGTATTTTTCCAGTATGAAGCAAAAAGTCTAAATTGACGTTTGACTTAAACTTTCACCTTCTCCCCTTTCAACCATATCTATACCAAAAATCTCAGGGAATCTCATAGAAATAACAGTAAATTGTGTGTTTTCTTCCTCTCAGCACAACAAAAGTCAAAGTGGAACACTACAACACACTTTATTGTCATTTTGAGGCAGAACAGTTCATATTAAATTGACACACAGCACGATGACGTACATCAGTTCCAGTAGTTATGACCTGACTGATTCACGACCCCTCAGTGTTTATCACATCCACTGGACTAGAAAGCCTTCATTGGCACGAGGGCAGCTGCAGCACGCCGTCCACGCACTTTTGACGCATCTCCACGGAGCCGACAGGTCTTCCTGTGCTGCACCAGAACTCGATCCAATCATCGTGGGCTGCATACATTTTATTCTTTTCACTGTACCTGAACATAAGGTTACGTGTCCTCTTAGCTTCATCGTCCACAGTGCAGGGTTCTGAAACAGATCAAACACATCAGACTCCAAATACATGTATATATACACACAATATACATATATATATAACCAGTGCTGGACTCAGTTCAAGAGAATTTATTAGAGTGGGAAACTCAAATCCACTGACCCTCATGTAATCAGCCATATTTTCTATAACGTATAACACATACTTTGACTTTTTCTTTTTTATTATGACTTTATTCTAATTAAATTACATTTTTGTTTTTGCTAAATTATATATTTTTCTCATTACATTACATTTTCATTCCTATAGCACATATATGACGTTTATATATTTTTCTAATATCAAGACATAACTTCAATTTGTCTGTGTTTTGAGTTCACTGCCTCTCCAGTAGATTTGCTATGTAGCAGTCATCCAAACACTGGAGATTAAAACTAGTAGTACTTCTAAAAAATGACTTACTGAGGCATCTTATCTCTCTGGTCCATTCACCGTTGTTGCACCTTTTGAAGGGTCCTCCCTGCATGATGTGGTAAGCCTGACAGATGTATTCAACTTCTTCATTGTGTCTGTACCTGAACTTCATGGAGTTCTTGGTGTCTCCGTTTTCAAGAGGCAGTGGTTGCTGACAATCCAGAGGATCTGAGAGAGTGTGGGCACATGACAGAGAGAACATGTTCGGTTGTTACACTTTTAAAATTAAGACATTTTACAACTGTCTTTGAGGCCATAAAAGCAGCTACTAGCAGCTACTGCCCTGGACTGAATGAATTCTGTGTTAGATGCTGCAGAGAAAGTAGAAAGTTCCTGGATCAGCCCAATTGATCTGATCCACTCCTAAATGTTCCTTCTCCAAAGATACGCACAAAATCTGTTCAGTAGTTTTTGCGTAATCCTGCAAACTAACTCCACAGGGAAACAAAATGAAAAAGGTATCTCCTTAATGGAGGTAACGATTAAGATCACATTTGAGATCTGTCTCACAAATAAACATTTGGATTAACTTTGACTTAACAAACCACTGGATCCTGAAAGAATCGCTCAAGGATGAATCCCCATCATTTCTTTAAATAAGTAGCAAGAGAACAGACACAAGCGACTGAGCTCACCTCCACATGTTGGAAAGGGATCACTCCACTGTCCGTTTGCCAAACATTTAACTTCTGATTTGCCCCGAAGAGTTTGACCACGAAAGCGGCAAGAGAACGTCAACTTTTGTCCTTGAGTGAGTTGAAGGCCTGGACCTCGGACGTGCATGTTGTACGGGACTCCTGTGAATTTGCATTTGTCTGATTCGAAGAAAGGAATTAAAGTGTTATCAGTTGGTTAAAATGCAGCATTAAACCTCAGAGATTGGAGGATTTGGGTTTCATGAGCCCATGTGAGGAAGATCATTGAAATGTTACATCTGTATAGAAATATTATGGATCTGTTCAGTAAAGTTTAAATCTAGATGCTTATTAATGATCCTCAAGTGAGAGAGGACGTACCAGTACAAGTTGGAAATTGGGCGTTCCACTGCCCAGTCTCTGAACACTCGATTTGTCCAGCGCCTTTCAGACTGTAGTCATCGTCACAGTGAAACTTTAACTTCTGTCCAATCTTCACTGTTTTATTTCCTGATGATAATCCATCTGCCCTGAGACTAGGATGCATCTCTCCGACTTCACAAGTTATGTCTGAAAAGAATGAAAGAGATTTTACAAAGTTAAAAAAAGCTTCATAAATCATAAATGCTTTGTACAGCATAATGAATTGTTTAGGGTTAGTTTAAAAGCAGTTTAACCTTCACACGTGGGGAGCGGATGATTCCACTGTCCGTCTTTCCCACATATCAGCATCGTGCTGCCGTTCAGATATTTCCCAGGAACTTTGCAGCTAATTTCGAGGAAGCGGTCAGGAAGTATGGGCTCGTCGTTCTCTGGTAAACCTTTGACTGTGATCTCTTCATCCGCAGGGGGCTCACAGCTCAGAGCTGAGTGAACACAAACAGTCAGTCAGGTCCCAGCAGAGAGGAAACGCTCAGGGAGGCAACAACGGGATTTGGAAATGAAAAGAGCTGCTTTTATCAAAAAGAATCTGAGCTTTTAAGAATCAGAGAACCTAAATCTTAACGGAGCCGAGCTGCAAAGCAGTTCCACCTTCACTTTTAATCAAATCCTCAACGTTACTGTGGAATCATGGGCTTACAAACTACTACAGACCCATCATTTATTTCATCGACGTCCAGTGTTAACCATAAACTGTTAATAAAGATGGAGGACGTGTCTCCACTGTCTAGAAACTAAGCCTGTTCAATCAAATAACTAATTGAATCCAAAATTATTTGATCACTGGGATAAGAACATCTAAGTTGACAGAAACCAGCTTTGGGTCCGTGTCCCATCCACTAACATAGAGGACTCTTGACCAATTCTGCAGCCAGACACCAGGGGGCGATGGAGATGCTTTGGCTTGCTCCTTAAAGAGAAGCCAAAGCATCTCCATCACGTCGTGTCATCTTTAGTTTCAGTCTGTGGTTTCAAAATTATTTTTCCAGCTTAGTTTTACTGAAATGTAAATGCTGGGTTATGCTGGACAGGTAAAAACACTACAATACCCAGAAACCCCGGCAGGTGCATGTTCACGAATCACAGAAAGGTCAGAGCAGTTGGAGTTGGGACTAAAATAGGCGCTGAACAAAATGTACGATACAGATTTAGTCAAACTTAAGCTTCCACACATCAATAGTCCGATACTTAACTGATCCTGAGGGAAATTAAAAAAAGTCATAGTTTAAAAAGCAGCAGAACCATAAGTGAAAAGTCTGCTGTTGCATGTTTACATTTTCCCAAAAAATATTTCTCCTGCACGATAACAAACGTTGGACTTACCATCACACACTGGTACATGATTGGTCCAATGGTCCAGATAACAGGTGCGCGTGTCCTCCTTGCTCACCATTTGATACCTGCAACACACACAGAGGAGACGCTTTCTGCTTTCAGGGGGAAAAGGGAAACAACCTCATCCATCAGACAAATATAAGAAGGACTGAGCCGTGTCATTCCACGTCCACTCACCCTTCATTGCAGAAGTATTTGATGGTTGCTCCGAAAACAAAGTCGTCGCCGTTGATAATCTGATAGTAGCCGTTGGGAGTGTCGTCAGGAAGTTGACATGGCTTCACTGGAAAAAAGAAAAACAAAGAACTGTATCGACCAGTTGTACAGAATAAGTCGTATTCACGCACACATTCACACAAAGCACAGAGAGTACATAACTCTCTCCACCCTGTCACACTCGTGACCTGAGTCAAACAAGGGCAGGAACCAAATAACTCTTCAGCAAGGAGACAGCAACATGTTCATTTAACACATGAAATACTAATTAAAGTGCTTGAAATGATAAGGAAACAATGACGTGTTTAACAGTGAACTTAATCCTGCAAGTGCACAATAAAGAAACTCAAACATCATCTGCAACAATGCTCCAGATGGATGTCAGGAGCCATTTGGTGGAAGAGCTGGGGATCAAACCACCGACCCTCTGTTCGGTGGACGGCCCTCTCTACCTCCTAAACCCCAGTCAGCCGATTAAAAGATTATTCATTAACCGACTGGTTTCTAAAACAAGGGTTCTTTTTTGGGGGGTCAAGTGACAGCGACATGATTTTGATAAAAACATTGATTTTGTGCAGCAGCCGTGTTCCTGGTCTGTTGTGTTGTTGGAGAAGAACAATAATCAAAATCTTACAAGACATTTGTTATCGTTAAATGAGACAAATGCATTTCAGATCCGTCTTCTTTTAATCTCTCTCAGGTTTCCCTCCGTACAGAACTCGATGGATCTCGTGTGTTGCAACGAAATGCAGGAGGAGAGAAGTTTGGTGAACTCACAGTAGCACGTCCCCTTGTGAAGGACCATCCAGCCGTCGCTCGAGCACATATATCTGATGGTCGGACCTGATATATAACCAGTTTCACATGTGAAATGGACCACGTGTCCTTGTGGGTACTCGGCTCTTTTGGTCTCGTTGTTGACGATGGCGTGTGGAACATCGGGGGGTTTGGAACATACTGACAAACAAGGACATGACAACACGGGTGAGGAACAAACGGATTCAGATCCCAGTATTCAGAGTATTTCCTCAACACGCGTACAGAAGAAGTGACATGTGAGTGGAAAACAAAGAGGCCGTTTTATAATAAAAATGCTGAATTCTCTCATTGCATCTCGGCTCCTGGTGCAAATGCAAATTCAAGAGAAAGTCCGACTTACCATTCTGTGACAGAGAAACCTCCACGTTGCCCCACAACTGGAGCAGCACAAGAACTAGAGACAGTCGCATTTCAGCGGCGCAGCTGTGCAGAGTCCAGCTGTTTTCTGAGCTGAGTTCCTGTGTGTTTGTCCCCCAGTCGCGATCCTGAGGGAGCACAGGGGGTCACGGCATGGGACTGCCCAGAGGGAGCGAGGCAGCACGAGCACAACATGACGCACGGCCAAACACACAGACACACACTGCTCACATCGCATGGTTTACGGAAAAGTCCAGAGAAGTCCACAGATACAATCTTCTTACGCAATAACAATAATCAATGAATTGACATTTCACTATGTTTATTTGGTGTCCTGACAAATTCCT
Source organism: Pleuronectes platessa (assembly GCF_947347685.1). NCBI lineage: Eukaryota > Metazoa > Chordata > Actinopteri > Pleuronectiformes > Pleuronectidae > Pleuronectes > Pleuronectes platessa. The sequence goes on from NC_070634.1 coordinate 25,208,368, forward strand.
TCATCAGATGAAACGAAGACACTTATCGAATTAAAGTTGTCGCTTTTTGCTCCACGGAGGTTTTGATGAACGTCACGTTAAACCATCTCATTCAATAAAGATTTTAAAGTTTAATGTCTGATAGGATTCTCTCTAAAAACAAGTTGCACTCAATGAGGCAATAGCATTAATTCCACGGTGCAAAGTCCATTGTATTCAGCCAAGTAACTGACGGTTTATTTACACTCAAACGATTAAAACTTAAAATCTAAATATAATGATTTTCTGTTGTTGAGTGTTGTTTAATCTTCGTTGATCCAGGACTTTGTGTCGACCTACATTCACACATTCAGAGAACACGTGACTTCAGTTTCAGCTTCTCTTCAGTGGCCTCTGATAATTGTTAGAATTGATTTTATTATTTTCATGACCTTCACCCAAGTGCATTAAAGTTGAGCTGGCAACAGGAGGAGCTCGGGTTTGAATTCACTGTTTAATGTTGATCTAGCTTTGAAAGTTACCGACTGGATTAAACTTTTAAAATGTTTTATTGAAACAGTTTTCTGCTCTGTAACATTTGTATTCTGATATTTGTGCTCTAACGCTGTTTAATCGCTTTTAATTGTTTTTTGTTGTCTCCCCTTATTCACTTTTATTCTTTAAGTGAACTTTTATTATTATCCTGGTTTTTGTTGTTGTTCTAACCTTCACCTAGAATGAACCTTAAAATCCCTATCTCAGTTATTGCATGTGTTCTCCCCCCCCCCCCCCCCTCCCCTTTAGTTTTTATTACCAGTTTGTGTAGAAGCAAAACAAATAATATTAATTCCTCTGGACAATTTGTGTTGTGCGTGTTCTGTAATTATCTTTTGTGATTTTCATTTTTTACTGTTTTTGAAATTTGATGGATTAATATTTGCTGCCGAGATGAAACCTGTTAAAAAAAAACTGTTGACAGACACACACTCCCGGTCCCAGTTCCTCCCACTGTCAATGATTAAACCATCTAATTGTTATTCATTCATTTCCAGTCCATTTTCATCTCGCTATGGATTCCATCTGATTCTCTCTCATTATCATTATTTTGATCTTTTATACATAACAAATTCTTGCAAAGATTTTGATTTGATCATTTCATCACTTTGTTTTATATTCATACTTCATACACACACACACACACACACACATAGACTTTCCATACTGAAATAATTAAACCACCAAACAAATCCTTGAATCTTAAAATTCACTTCTTTTATTCAACACAAGCTTCACAACATCAGATCACGTTATCACACGTTCCCAGTGGGACACATGGACACTCCAGCGGTTGCATGTAGCAGGAGCTCATGACGTCGGTATGAAAAACAAAACGTGGTTTTCTTTCTTCTTAATCTGACCAAAAAAACACATTTTAATGAATTATTCTTTTCACTTCGTTGAACGACGAAAATCAGGATCACTGGTCTGCAACAGCTGTGGAGGAAGATTTCAATGTTATATTTTTGACAAGTTTTACGACGCATTATTTCGTCTATATTAGTGTCCTGATGCCTCTTTAAAGAAATCCTGGATCCTACAGTTTAAATACAGTTTCTAATTGAAATGAGATTCCTGGGTCTCTGGTTGGTAGATTATTGATGAATAAAGTGGCTGATGTGAGTTTGATTACCAACAGTTATTCCTGTATTTACGTTGCAGGCACTTTGGGATCGTGGAGTAAGATACAGGGTTTACAAGGCAAATATATTCTGTTGCAAAGATTCAAACTATAACAACGAAAAGATTTTCATTCGTTTCTTCCTTTGTGTATTGACTTTGTTCTGGAAAACAGCCGTAAGAGTTAAACACATAAATCCTGACTTCTTCCAAAATCCCAATGAACACATTCATTAAAAAATTACTTATATTGACATTTGCAGAAGTTTAACTTGATGTTACCTTCACACAATGGATCTGGTTTCCAGCCCTCCCTGGTGCACCTGGCCCTGGTGGCACCATCCGTCTTCCTGTAGCCTGATTTGCATCGATAACTAACCTCATCCCCCAATTTCTTCTGTTGTCCCCAGTAGACGTCCCATGAATGAACAAGTGGATCTTTTTCATTGCTGCATGTCACCTCTAGAAAAAGAGAGGGACTGGTTCATCTCAGGTGATCGATACAACACTTACTACACATTATCTCCTGTGAGTTTGTCTCGAGGCCACGTTGTTCCATACCTTGGCAAACGGGAATGAGTGACCACTGTCCATCCCCTTTGCATGAGACCAGTGTTGATGTTTGCAGGTGGTCAGAAATCCAGTGGCTCTCTGCACATGTCACGTTGACTGTGTCCCCAGGTGAAAACACGTTTTTGTCAGAAGGGTCATACTCGGTTCCATCGAGTGGCGGCAGTAGCAGTTTGCATGTTATCGCTGCGTTTTCTGGGAGATGAAGTACATGTTCTGGTTAGTTTGCTGTGACCATGACGTCCATGCATCCCTACAGCACCAGTCTTCAGCTGTAAGGGTGCTGACACAATAGAGACATTTTCAAATTGTCCCAAACCTAAAGGTTTCATTAGCTCATGCATCATTTTGTAATGCACTCTTGCAAAGACAGCGATTGGGCGAGTGAACAGTGACCTTGTCTCTCGGACAGAAGAAAGGACAAACTAGTGGAATTGTGGCAACTGTCTTGTTTGATAAGCTTTATGTGGAATTAAAGATTATAGAAACGTACGTGCACACACGATGTTGTGCTTCTCCCAATTCCCATCATTGCATCTAATCGTGGCGTCTCCCTCCATCTGGTAACTGTCCCGGCACTGATACGTCACGTCAGAGCCGGACAGGAACTCCCTTTGATACAAACCCACAACAACAGTGTGTTGAACCTTCGGTGGAGGGCTGCAGGACTCGGCATCAGCTGAAAGAGACAACATAACATGCACAGTTACGAATGATGTTCCAACTACAAGTGCTTACATCTGATCAGACAGCAGTGGACTCACGTTCACAGATTGTTGTGAGTGACAGTCCTTCTGAAGTCCAATTTCCAGCACGACAGGTTAATTGCTTCACCCGGCCGGTGAATCCCTTCTTACAAGTAATCGTGACACTTTCTCCTTCTGCATGATGACTACGTAGAGACCTCACCTCCCCGTTAGAGATCTCAGGCACGTCTCCACATGCGTTGTTCTCTGGAGGCGACACCATAACAATCAGCTTTGCATGTTGTTAGTAACAAGTAATAATACATTATTTTGCATCAGCGCTTGTAAGAACTAGGCGTCCCATGGGAGTGCGGTAGTGTGCACCGTATGAGGGTCACTGGTTTGAATCCCGGTTCGCCTGGGGGTCCTTGACAAACTCCAATGTTTAAAAATGTTAAATTCAACTTCTGTTTAAGGAATATAAACCATCCAGCTGTACATGAAAACTGCTGAACTGCTTGTACTTTGCTTTGAGTTGGTTATAACAAGACCTTGTGTGTATTACCGATGCATTGATGAAGTACAGGCCACCGGCGATCATGACACTCAGCCTCAGCCCACCAGCCGCTGGTGAAAAGCTTATAGCCTTCATTACAGGTGTAGTACAGTTTGTCACCGTACGGACCAGCAAAGAATCCATTAGAAACTTCAGCTTTCGGACAATCTGTGAGAAAACAGACAGAATCAATTAAAAGAGACAACATCCAGTGGTTCCAGTGGTCCCAGTGGTTTGTGGCTCATGGGAGGACAGTGTTAGCCACTTTGTTGCACATGAAACTATTTGAGAAACTGCAAGATCGATTTTCTCTGTAATTTGACAGGGATGAGAAGGATAGGCCCTATGTGTGTGGTGAGTTTTGCAGCAGCGCCACCAGCAGGTCAAACCTTGCACTGAATAAGAGTGTGAATACTCAACTCGAGCATATATAATAATAATAATATAAAAAATAATAACACACTTTTTTAGCACTTGTCATACCACGGTTGCAGCTCAAAGTGCTTCACATACAATACAGACACAAATAAAACATGTTAAATTGTGAATCATATAAAAGACCAACTATTCAGTAACATGAGGATATGTTAAAATGACATTGAAAAGAAAATGAAATTTAAAAAATGCCCTCTCCTGTGTGACCGTCGAGTCGTGTGGTCTCACCTGTGCAGCTCTGAATCCCGGTCCAAACACCTTTTTCACAGAGGATACTGAAACGTCTCTCGTTATCTTTATTGCAGCGGTAGTGGGCTATTTCACCGTGGCTGTAACTGTCCCTCTCATTGCGGTAAATATATGCTTCTCTGATGTCTTGTTTTTTACACCTTCTCTCTGCAAGAAATTCATTTTGCCGAAATGTTAATTTGTGGATATATTATACTAAATGCATGTGTGCAAAACAGGAAAATGGTAATCAAAAGGAAAAGCAGACAAAAAAAGAAACACTAAATGTGTTGTGTATTTCCTCACCTCTACATTGTGAGGGTCCGCTCCAACCATTTTCCTGACAGGTGCGATCAAACCGTCCTTCGTAACCGTCCTTGCAGACATAATTGGCCTTATCATTGAACCTGTATTTGTCTTTAGGGTTGATAATATCTGCATTCGCGATATCTTCTCTGTCACATGTGATAGCTGTGAAAGTAAGAGTGAAAAATCCATGACATGTACATTGTTGTCCATGAAAGCTACTTCCTAATTATTATGTAAAGAATGTGCCTGTAATGTTGAAATAACATAAGTGAAGTTCTGTTTTAGTTTGACCATGTTTCAGTCTCTCTAGATGTTGATAGCATTAAAAAGTCATTTATTTCCCTTCACTCCTTTGTGCAGCTGGGAAATGGAACTTACACATCCTGGATCCTACAGTTTAAATACAGTTTCTAATTGAAATGAGATTCCTGGGTCTCTGGTTGGTAGATTATTGATGAATAAAGTGGCTGATGTGAGTTTGATTACCAACAGTTATTCCTATATTTACGTTGCAGGCACTTTGGGATCGTGGAGTAAGATACAGGGTTTACAAGGCAAATATCTACTTTTGCAAAGATTCAAACTATAACAACGAAAAGACTTTCAGTTGTTTCTTCCTTTGTGTATTGACTTTGTTCTGGAAAACAGCCGTAATAGTTAAAAACATAAATCCTGACTTCTTCCAAAATCCCAATGAACACATTCATTTTGCGGAGATGTTAATTTGTGGATATATTATACTAAATGCATGTGTGCAAAACAGGAAAATGGTAATCAAAAGGAAAAGCAGACAAAAAAAGAAACACTAAACGTGTTGTGTATTTCCTCACCTCTACATTGTGAGGGTCTGCTCCAACCATTTTCTCGACAGGTGCGATCAAACCGTCCTTGGTAACCGTCCTTGCAGACATAATTGGCCTTATCATTGAACCTGTATTTGTCTTGAGGGTTGATAATATCTGCATTCTCGATATCTTCTCTGTCACATGTGATAGCTGAGAAAGTAAGAGTGAAAAATCCATGACATGTACATTGTTGTCCTAGTGGGCTGTGTTTACTGTCAGTCGTATGAAAGCTTCTTCCTAATTATGATGTTAAGAATGTGCCTGTAATGTTGAAATAACATAAGTGAAGTTCTGTTTTAGTTTGACCATGTTTCAGTGTCTCTAGATGTTGATAACATTGAAAAGTCATTTATTTCCCTTCACTCCTTTGTGCAGCTGGGAAATGGAACTTACACATCCTGGATCCTACAGTTTAAATACAGTTTCTAATTGAAATGAGATTCCTGGGTCTCTGGTTGGTAGATTATTGATGAATAAAGTGGCTCATATGAGTTTGATTACCAACAGTTATTCCTATATTTACGTTGCAGGCACTTTGGGATCCTGGAGTAGGATACAGGGTTTACAAGGCAAATATCTACTTTTGCAAAGATTCAAACTATAACAACGAAAATGGTTTCATTCGTTTTCTTCCTTTCGTTGACTTTGTTCTGGAAAACAGCCGTTAGAGTTAAACACATAAATCCTGACTTCACCAAAATCACCCTGAACACATTCAGTAAAAAACTACTTATATTGTCTTTAACAGAAGTTTAACTTGATGATACCTTGACACAATGGATCTGGTTTCCAGCCCTCTCTGGTGCAGGCGGCACTGGTGGCACCATTCATGCTCTTGTAGCCTGATTTGCATTGATATCTAACCCGATCCCCCAATTTCAACTGTTGTCCCCGGTAGACGTCCCACCAATAGACGAGCGGATCTCGTCGATTGCTGCATGTCACCTCTAGAAAAAGAGAGGGACTGGTTCATCTCAGGTGATCGATATAACACTCAGAATCATTATCTCCTGTGAGTTTGTCTCGAGGCCACGTTGTTCCATACCTTGGCAAACGGGTCTAAGAGACCACTGTCCATCCCCTTTGCATGAGACCAGTGTTGATGTTTGCAGTTGGTCAGAAATCCAGTGGCGCTGTCCACATGTCACTGTGACTGTGTCCCCAGGTGAAAACACGTTTTTGGAAGAAGGGTCATACTCGGTTCCATCGAGTGGCGGCAGGTGCAGTTTGCATGTTGTCGCTGCGTTTGTTGGGAGATGAAGTACATGTTCTGGTTAGTTTGCTGTGACCATGACGTCCATGTGTCTCTACAGCACCAGTCTTCAGCTGTAAGGGTGCTGACATGACACACTTCATACTTACGTTCACATTCAGGAGTGGGGTTCCACCCGGCTCTTAACCCGAGTTTTGTGCATTTTGAGGGTCTGTCGTCACTGGGCTGGAATCCTGGATTGCACTGGAAACGCAGGATTTCATGTTCCTTGTACTCTTGGATGTTTCCAGGCACTCTGCCATTTTCAATCAAAGGTACCCGACAACGCATCACTGTGGAAGAATAACAAACAACATTTGCTCACAGAAAAGCCAAATCAAATTGTGACCCCAATGCATCGGCTATCTGCTTTTCAAAAATGTGTCTTCATTCATTTGCACAAAGCTGTTGATAGAGATTAAGCAAAAAATTTAGAAAAAGTATGACTATTTGTATTTCGGGCAGACAAACATTTGACTTTTGTGATAAAAGAAATTCTCTGGACCCTAAAATATTGTCAGTAGCCCCAAATATTGTTGACGTCGTCGGGCACAGATATTGAATCAATGGTAACCTCTGGCCTGAGTGATTCTGAAATAAATGTACCTATAGTAATAGGTGAAAACAGAAGTAGTGTAGGGTTTGCATGTTGTAAAGTTGTGTATTTAAATATTAAATGCTGTTATATCCTCAAAATAAAAACTAGAATGGTCCGTAAAGCTCAAACATCCAACAATCGCCTTATGAAACCACTTTTAAATTCACTACATATTTTTATTTGTGTCTGCACCAATTCATGTATCGTGCTCTGAGAAAATGGTGCGGTTTCCAGTCTTTATGCTAAGCTAAGCTAACTGTAACTCGCTGTAACTTAAAGAGCAGATATGAGACTTGTTCCTCTGAACTAATTCTTATCAAGTTATCAAGTTGAACCCAAATGTCAAACTATTCCTTTGAGGTTGATTTCTAAGTCCAATGATTCTCAACCAGTTCTTTGATCTGTTAAGTTTATATCTGTTTTATCTTTTCACTCTCTTTGCACTTTAGCCTTAAATTGACGACCAAGAAAAACCATCACAGCATCTGCTGCAAACTGGAGATTGTTGGTTTGACTGCCAACTCTAACTGGATGATCTCTCACTGGTTCCTGTGGGTTGTTACGTTTGCCACACGGCGACCAGGAGGTGGTTGCTGGTGGATTAGTCGTGGCTCATGCATGTGTGTGGTTCTCTCTTACTATTACAGATCGGAGCTTCTCCGCTCCACTCTCCCCTTTCATTACAGTAGATCTCTTGTAATCCAATCAGGACATCCGAGTTGGACTTGCAGCTAAATCGAACAACGTTGCCAAAGTTGGCTTCCTCCGGGTCCCCGATCACCTGCACGTTGTCGTTCACTTTGATAAATGGGCACTGTTGGGCTGGAAGGGAAGACACCATGGAGAAATACATCGGATGAGTGGAAAACCTTTGACATGGAGGTACAATAAGAGGCGCACTACAGAGAAAGCTCTCACCTTCACACGTCGGAACAACGCCATCCCAGCCTACTGACAAGCAACGCCGGTGGCTAGTCCGACTGACCATTTGATACCTACGGCGTAGATTAGGGATAATAAACAGTACTGAAAAGCACAACATGAATTTTTGACTGTAGATATCTCCGTACCCCTTGTGGCAGGTGTATAGAACCTGTGATCCGAAGACAAAATCGTCTCCTACCGACAGTTGAAAATCGGCAAATGGGGCGTCACCGGGATGACCGCATGACATCGCTTGAAAAAACACGAATGAGAGAGAAAATCAGCGACTCTGCACTGACGAGACAAATTCCTCTCATTTATGAAACGTACTCTAAATTAGTTGATAACTGGACATTATAATTCAAACATGTAAATAAAACTGAAAAACTTAATACTTATTTTGGTAAAAGTTTATAACTCACGTTGACATTTCGTGTTTCTCGTCCTCCATTCACCCTCGACACAGCTCAGTTTGAAAAACCCACTGTAACCAATACTGCAGCTCACTCTTATTTGTTTCCCGGCGGGGTAACGGGCCTCCAGACCAGTTGTGTCGAAATTGGAATCAAACAAGGGCCCATTTCGAAAATCTTGAAGTGTACAGCCATCAGGAGGATCTATAGAGAGAAATACATAGTTGTACAATTTCCGTGTTCAGCATCGATAAGATCAAGGAATTAGTTGAATAATCAAGAAATCCTTGGTCTTACCTTGACTTCTGACGAAGGTCAGCGTCTGCATCCAGAACAATAGGACACAGCTTCTGGTTATTACGTGCATTTTATCCTCATTACCCTGAACTGCCCAACAGAAGAAGAAACTGGAGACTGCAACACTATAATACACAGAGGGAACTGTGCAAAAACAGGCTGATCAATGATTTACGCAAGTCTGATCCTGCCTCCAAATATAAACTCAGGCTCACGGGGGGAAAGAAAATAGAGGAAGTGACCACACACACACAGCAGCGGCCTTAGACACAGAGCACACAGCCTTACAAAAGCTTGGATTTCCAGGATATGGTCCTAATAATATGGCTCTGTACATATACAGCATATGATTACCTGCAGAATGTTTGAAATGAGTCAGAAATTCACTAAAGGTAAAAAACAACATGATTAATTAACTAAAAGTAATCCTATTTGTCGTAATCTTACTTGTTTAACATACAGTGTAAACAAATTATTCCTGTAAAAGTCTGTTTTCTGTTCCCTGTGAATCATTAGCTTTAATCAATTGAGCAAACAAAATATGCTGCATTTCAGCAAGTCAGCTCCGACTCAGCCAATCTAAAGTAAATATGAAATAATAATATAAAAATGGGCAAAGTAGCTTTTCAGCGCAGCAGTGGATCAAAAGTAAGATCGTTCTGTCAGAAAATCAGAAAATAAACTTCATTCCCTCAGATTCAGTTTGTAGAAACGTGTTGTGGACCTTGTGTCGGTGGAAACATCTGCCAAAAAACTGAGAGGGACAAATATTGCAGCTGCTGTCTCAGTTTGGACAGTTCAGCACAGTTGAGCAATACAGGACTCGCCGTCATTTCTCAATGCGTCTTTTATGGTATTCATCTGTTGGACAGACATTGTGTTTTCAAACTCTTTCCTCTCAACATTTGTTATGTATTTGTGACAGAACCTACAGAAACCCTCCCTATAAATTCCTAAAAGTTCTTCTTAACCACTCCCAGGGGTTTGAAGTTGGTTTCTAACCAAACATATTTATTGTCTAATGAAATATAATTAACTACAGGAGGTCAGTGCAGCATCACAAGCATCTTTATATACATTTCTATACTTGGAGCTAATTGCTCAAAGTACAATTAGCATGGACGTTCAGCGATATTGTTTTATTTTGGCCAATTTAATAAACGACATTCCAATAAAGCAACAAGTCTTGTTTATAAAAAAAATAGAAAAGGTGGGAAAATAAAAGTCAGTTAAAAAGTTAATGTTTGCACAAGTGTGTACAAGCTAACGTTAGCTACACAGTCGTCACCTGGTAGTAACTGTGTGTGAATCTATCAGTACTATCAGAGGTGTGGACTCGAGTCACATGACTTGGACTCGAGTCAGACTCGAGTCATGAATTTGATGACTTTAGACTCGACTTGACAAAATGTAAAGAGACTTGCAACTCGACTTGGACTTCAACCTCAATGACTCGTGACTTCACTTGGACTTGAGCCGTTTGACTTGATAAGACTTGCTCCTTTCCCCAAAGCACAAAGATTAAAAAGTATGTTATTAAGGAGCGCTCTGTATCATTCATCGTGTTTGTGTGCGTCTGTGTGTGTGTGTGTGTGTGTGCAGCGCCGCCGCTCCCAAAACGCGCACTACGCGCTGTGCATCGGGCACCAAGTCCTGAGGGGGCACCAAAAAAAAAGCAACTGAAAAATCATCATAGTTATAATAATTATGTAGCCGAGCGTTTGGTTGTATCATAAGTCCGGCTTCAGCCGACAAAGGACACGAGAGCAGGTCATGCGCTCGGGACAGCACACCCGTTTATCCTCATTTTACAACTTCACTCATCACAGCACCCACTTCCTTTAAACCCCCTTTCAAAATAAGAGTCACTACCAACAACCCACTTAAAACCGGAAATACAAATCAACCCTCAACAATAACGTCATTAAATAAATTAGCTTACAATTATAATGCCGATATTATTTCAGTATAGAAATATTAGGTACCTTTTATCCATGTATATCACAAAAAAGTCAGAACAAGAGATATATTAAATTGCTCAAAAAAAGTTAAAGAAGATTGACTATTCTTGTTTAACTTGTTTATTCTTGGAATCATACTACGTCCCCATCGTTCACAAATGACTGACAGACTTTTGGCCAATTTGGTCTTTTGCAAATGCAATGTAGCATAGGGCCCTGACATATAAAAAGCACAACCCTGTTCATTGTTATGTTCAAGTATTTGTTATGTTTCTCACAGGTACACACAAACACAGACAATATGAGGTGAGATAAATGAGATGAGATAAACACAGGACAGGACAGAAACTGCTGTGGAACTAGTTAAAATGCTAAATACAATGTTAGCACTTTGTACAAATAATTACAGTTGCACTTGTTTTTTCAAATTTGTTCATTCTGTAGGAGTGGTTTAAAATGAAGAATATTCTTGCAAAATATGAGTTAAATGTTAAAAATGACTGGTTAATAGTGCAATAGGGAAGTGCAATGTCAGCAAAAAAAAAAATTCTGTAATTTCAATTGCACTTGTTTTAATAAATAAATAAATAAATACAGATTTAAAAAGCATACATGATCTGTGTAAATATATTATTACTCAGTGATCAAAAGGACTCGAAAAGACTCGAAACTCAAACTGCAGGACTTGGACTTGACTTGAGACTTGTCAGTCTTGACTTTGGACTTGACTCGGGACTTGCCTGTCTTGACTTGGGACTTGACTCGGGACTTGAGGGCAAAGACTTGAGACTTACTTGGGACTTGCAAAAAAATGACTTGGTCCCACCTCTGGTACTAGTTCACCATTAGGTCAGGTGTTTTCACACACCACAACTAACACTTGGCCTTTATCCTGTGAATAGGCTAAGTTTGAATTCACCAAATCTACAATTCTCTCTTTTTTCTATTTACTTTGTCTGATTAGATAATAAATTCGTTCAACTGAAAGGTATTTTGAACGAAATAACAATGATAATAATATAATTATGACGAAAATACAAATTTATAATCATTTTGTCTATTTATTCATGTTAATTAAGATCAGGTGGATGATTATATGTTTTCAAAATGTCAAAAAAGGAAGAAAGAAGATTTACTTTAAAATAATTGTTGCCATGATTTTTGTGTAAAGTAACATTTTATTCATCTGATTATTTTATGGTCAGTATGTAAAGATGTATTTGTCCGATATTTGTAAACAATATATATATATATATATATATATATAGATAGAGAGAGAGAGAGAAGCACTAACTAAAGCAAGGACCCCTGACTTGTCAACTGAAGGACACAGCTGTGGAGGAGTTGCTCAGCAGTGACCCCTTGAGGTTCTGCATTGATCCACACAGACTAAACAGAATGGATATAATGATAATAAACTGTAGTTCAATAATGTAGCAAACATTTTCTTTGACAAAGCAAATTAAACCACTACAGTTTAGTTTAGTCTTTACCGTTGTATTTCCATATGCAGCTGAATATAATCTTCGACACTGATGAAGAAATAATTCCCGGTTAGAAGAAGCAACCGGCGGCGAATGCACGGAACAGACGTCGAGACAGATGGCGCCGAATATTCAGATGATGTGAAATTACAGACGAGCAGGATGCAGCCGACACTCGGATGAGTTCGGTTCTCTGGAACAAACAGAGTTCGTTTGAATGCAGTTAGAGAAACTATGTGGTAAATGTTGGGTTTATTCATCATTGCACAGGTTCCTCTAAATGAAATGACCGGTTGATATTAATAAGAATAGAATAGAAAATCTTTATCTGGGTAGAAATTTGGCTGCAGAGCAGAGTACACGTTGTGATAAAATGGGTCAAAAGACTGATCATTCATTCAGATACACATTCAAACATAGATACATGCTACTAGTAAAATAGAGGAAAATAAAACAAATTAACATAAAGTGAGTTTATAGACGTCAGAATATCTTAGGTAAAGGAATATTAACAGCTCATTAGCTTATTTGAATTATATCTTGACATGTTTTTATTTGTATTTATACTTTATGTAAAACACTTTGAGCCTTATAGAGAGATGATAAGAGATCCCTTAACCTCCTTGCAATCACTGTAAATATATATTTAAGTATAAATCAGTTGATGAGTGATGTTTAACGGGTCATGGTCAGAGACGCAGCTGAGAGGAAAGCATGAGAACAGTGGATTTAAATCCCACTGGGCCGCCCACACTCCCACAAGGGGCAGAAACACTGACTGTGGGTCTGTAGTGATGGTAGATGTGTTGTTGAAGCTACAAACAAATCGCAATTAATAACATATTAGATTAATGTGTGGAGAAAGGGAAAAAATATACTTCATTTGCACATGTGGCTGGAAGTTGATGAGTCAAATCTTCAGGGATCACGTCTGGCTGCATCCTCTCCATGTTTCTCCACTAGAGGACAGAATCGGTCCATAAGGACGGCGCAGCAGCAAACTGAAGGGAAAATGTGGCAAAGAGAAGAATAAGTAAAAATACAAAAATCAATTGGAATATTTTAAGGTACAGATTTCCTATTATTAGAGCTACGGTTATATGGGAATAAAAATGCAAACAGCTGGTTTTATTACTTCCATTCACCCTGTAATTTACCTGAACTCAGCGGGTAGGTTGTGGAAGCTAAATGTAGAGGATATAAAGAGGGAAACACATTAATCATAGTAATATTTAGTCAATTTCCTCTCCTCTATTCCAGCAACTCTGTGCTCAACCCTCATTTAATGCTGTTTATTCACACAGTGAGAATTTCGTCAGTCTTTGACACCACATCTGAGCTGCGTTCAAATTCAGGGGCTGCATTTGAAGACCATTTGCGACTAAGCTTTCAAATTTCTAACATTCCCTCAAATGCGTCCCTCAATCACTGAGGAACCAAGGCTCTAACCGGTGGATCCTTCCCTGGCCGAACCGATCCCAGGACTCCTTGCATTTCAGTGAGGAAAGAAGAGGTGATGGTGCCGGCAAGGGACAAGAGATACTTAACGCTTGAACTCAGCTGAACAACTAACGGTACCGAGGGGCGTTTAAAGTTTCTCTTCAAGTCCAACTTCAGACGCAGATCACAAGAATTTCGGTTCGGCCTTCGGCAAAGAGCGCGTCCCTGCTGAATCCAGACACAGAGCTGCGGCCGTCGGCTTCACGCTACCGTAAAACACGGGATTGAAAAATGTCTCCTGTTCAATTTCCCTCCAAAGTTTGACTCAAGCAAAATATGAAGATGAGGTGAGATAATCCTAAATTTCCACAATGAGGAACCCATGCTAACCCGAAACCCATGTTACAGCAAAGAAGACATCAGTAAAGTAAGGTATTGTTATAAATAGCCCACCATTATTCTAATAAGAAAGTCTAATAAAACTAATTTGACCAAACTTCTATCGAGTTCATAATTTAGCGAGTGTGAAATATAAATGATGTTCGAGCATTAACGATATAAATAATTTACCCATGTGACATAATTAACCTCATGAATATTTCTGCTTTACTTCCAGCAGAGCTGTGACTGTTTGTGTAGCGGTGAGCACGTTGTCTCTGGCTGCCAGGAGGATCTGAGCCCTGTTTATTCAGCAGGATGAGCGTGAACGTTTCTTTAAGCCCACAGCAAACAAACAGCCGAGCCCTCCCTCGGGATTCCAGCTTAATGCTAATGATATACAGTGAAGCACTAACTATTCTTTTTTTTTTTTTCACAGGCTAATGAACTCGCGGTGCTTTTTTTTCTCCCCCCCCCCCCACCGAGGGAGAGATTTTCTCTTCCGACCCTGCAAAGGGGGCTGATGTGTGAAAGTGACAGATTGTCGTGATAAGCTCGGTCTCGCCCGCCCGTCGGCTTTCTGCAGAGTTGCTGCTCATGTGTACGTGTTCCGCTGCTTCTCCTGCTTTGATGCTGATGTTTCTTACAGCGGCCTCTCCAGAGAGATCCTGTTAAAACACACGGCTGACCGACCCAAATCCCGCTCTGCACAGCTGAGGCTCCTGCAGCTCTGCGCTCACAAAGGAATAATGAATGATTCAGGGGCGATGAAACAGGAGGTCGCTCCAGAGTTCACATCCTTGTTTCTTTAAAGAGCCAGAATGTGACCCACCATCGCACAGGGAGCTTTACTTATTGAAAACAGGAGGGAGGCGCAAACCTGGCTGACGGCTGACGATCGATAAAACCTGCAATGCACATTCATCTGATCTTATTTACACTGAATAGCTGCAGTGGAATTCATATTCAGAGCCTTGTCATAGTTCCATTCTTGAAAATATTGGCAAGAGGATGTGCTTTAAATGTCAAAAGTGAAAGTACTCATTCTGTTTTATCATATAAGATGTTACTAGATTATGTCATGGGAATTTCTTGATTGTCAAGCACAAGTCATTACAATGTCTTTCTGGAAGTTTATTCTACATCTGCAGATGGGCATCAATGTACAAGACCATGGAATAGATTTCATACAATGAGCAATGACATACAAGAAAAGCAGCACTTTATACATCTCCAAGCCCCTCCTAGAGAGGAGACAAATGTTATCGGTCAACCTCTTTCATGTTAAGCAATAGGTGACCAATATCCTGTCACCTAGTCTTTCCCAGACCCTTGGAATGTAACCTCTGTTTTTCAAGATCCCTTTCCCAATGTTTACAACCAGAAATCCCCCGTTCTGTTAAGTCTTTGTTTGGTGACCCTGTCAGTGAGGATGTCATATAACAGGTTTGAGTGCAACCCTGACCTCTCAGGGATCATTTGTCATCTTTCGAAACATCAAAGTAGTTCCTAATATCAATCATTGCCCTAATAGTAAAATTGCTATCACAATTATTAACTGTATTCACTGTGAGCAGCTTGATGATGAAAGGCGACAATGTCTTCGCCATTTCACGCTTGTACTTTCGTTATTAGAAATGACACTTTCTAAGATTTGTATAAATGATTTATATTTTATTCCTTAAGTTTAACGATAAATATTATATTCCTCTGACACAGGATTCTTTACGATCCTTTGCAAATATAGTTTTTCACTAAATCACTGATGTTCCAGCGGCCGAATTAAATCTCACGCAGACCAGAATTGACTTTGCTCTTTATTCAACATACAAACATTAAGGAAAAGTGAAAAATGCAACTAAAAACATCTTTAAAAAACAAGAGAGACCTAATTGTCCCATGTTTGACTGTGGATCCGAGCGACGACTGTTTCATGGTGACGTCAAAAAGTCACAGACGTCCAACAGCTCCTGAATAAAGGACATCTGCATCTCTGTGTGCATGAAGCACTTAAATAGATTCAGGGATTTACATATCACCCAGACCTGCTTTTCAATCAAGGAAGACATTCAAATCCCACTTTCTACAACATGAGACTTTTAAACACTTGCTTTTACTTTTCGGTCGAAGATTTTGTGCTTAATTTGCACAGGTAAAGTTGATAAGGATTGTAAAAATCTCAGCCACGGTGACTGAACCCATCAGGACCTGTCAGGCTGGGTATATCCTCTCAGTTGTTTTAAAAATTCACGAATTTGCACTTTTCTCCAGTTTCCCCGATAAGCAGCGAAATACACAGCGCTCCTCTCTCTCGGCCGACTTTAAGCATGTTTTAGTTCAGCAGTCTTTTATCAGCGGCAGAGCAGTTGGCAGCGTGACACCGAGGGCATAAAACACCACAGTGGAATGAGTTACTGAATACTCCAGTCTGACGCTGCACTCATCATCTCTGGGGGAAAGGTTTTGGAATAAGAAAGTCACAGATTTTGTGGCCTAAGCTCACGAATGATGAATAGCGCTACCGGAAAAGAATATAACACATAAAGTAGCTGCACCATTGAGGCTAGGAGTAGTTAAAAAATGACAAAAAATATATAGAGGACGCTGATGTTATATGGTTCGAAAGTGATACTCCAGTTAGAGGACGTGGGATGACTTTGCAACTCAAACAGCAGACTGATTTGTTTCTGGCCTACACCTAATCCCCGGTACAGTCAATTAACTTTAATTCCTTAGTGAGGGACACGGCGACAGGGTTTTTCCCGTGGTCGACTAACCTCAGTAATAACTCTTCATTAGTTCAGAAAGGGCTGAAAGGGAATGACAGGATCGGAGTGTGCGATTCTCCCGCTGAGCTCAATAACGTTCCTGATTCGTTGGTTGAAAACCTTACACGTATCTGTGAGAAATACCGTGGCTTTGTCCCCGAGGCTCAAAGGTTCAGTGTGTAGAATCTAGTGACATCTAGTGGTGAAGTGTCATGTTGCAGCTGCATACCCCTCCCCTTCCAAACATGAAAGAGAACCTGTGGCAGCTTCAGTTGTCATAAAAATTCAAAAAGGTTTGATTTGTCCCATTTGAAGAACTGTTAAAACAATTTAGATGAAGCTTCTCTTTCTTTTAAACCTTGTGTCTTGCAGCCAAAAGACAATAATGTATTTTAAAGTTGAAAACTTCCTGGAATCCTCCCGTAGCTTTTACCTGGAACAGACTCACACCGGGGATTCCACCTGATGTCGGTCTCAGTGGCTCCCCCTGGAGACGCCATCTAGAATCAGTCACCCTGCCGGGGTCAGAGCACAACAGAGCCGACTCACTGCCTGTGCTATTATTTATAGACGCTTCTGCGCTCGTGCTAAGAAAGCGGGTCAGTGTGTGTGTGTTTGTGTTACTCCCTGATGTTGTCGTTAATGAACTCGGGCAGGGACACGTCTACTCATCACTCATCACAGGAGCTGCTCTGTGACGCTCTGGGTTATGATAAGTCCACGTAAACACTGACTGTCTTCCAGGTGATGACAGACGGGATTCAAACCTCGAGTGGAGGACACAAGAATTATTTTTATTATTCATGAGAAATTAAAGGAAGATAAGAAAATTACAGGTTTTCCAGAAGCATTAGCATATGATATTTCCCCCCCAAAAATAATAAATGAATTCACGGCTCCATTCACAGCCTCCGAGCCAGCTCCATGACAACCGAGCAAAATCAATCCACCGCTGAAAAAAACCTTCATTCTTCAAATATCAGTGTATTATTTACAATCAGCTCCTCTGTGATTTTGTATTTAATGGTAAATGGAAATGATAAAACAGATCATGTGCAGCTTCTCAGGCCTCAGCGGCCAATCAAAACCTCTCCACTGCCCGTCACCTTCACCTTCATAAAGACATACGGCTGTGCAGGCTGCTTCATTCATCCATTCACACGCTGACGCCGTTATTGACTTTGAGTTCAATTCAAACCTTGTCTCCTATAAATATAGACGGGAGCAGTAATCATGTTCTGTAGCAAATGTAATTGAGTTGTTAGCTTGTTGTTAACTCGATATCTGTTGATACCGAGCTGCCGTCTCCTCCAAAATGATTTTTTAACTCTTGTAGTGTAGTTGTGTATAAAAACAATTTGTAGAACCTAAGCAATATAGAGTTTTGTGGCCCGATGCCAATGCTTATATTAGGACGTAAAAATGCATGTTCTGATATATCTGCCAATAGACCTATAATAATTCCTAAGATGTCATTATCAAACCTTTATGACAAAGAAATGTACTTGAGGTTTTATATTTCACAGTTTACGCATTAACCTCATCACAAATACAACCATATAAATAGAACAATATAGAAAATGTATATATTTGTTGTCTATTTTGACGCATATCGGCAAACAAGCACCGAAACTGATATGTTGGTGATTTTTTTTCCAGCTTTCCAATGAATCAGTTGTGCTCTAATTATTTCTAGGACACAGGATTCAATATGCCTGAGGTAGGAATTGATGATGAGAGTGAACTACGGATTCATTATAAAAGGTGGTTGATAATCAAACCTAATCATAATTCTACTTTATATTTTTCACTTTAAACTTATCATCTATGACACTTACTGGCTTTTATTTCTAACATCCTATCTTTTTACCTGTGTTTGTGTTGTGTTCCTGTGCCACTCGCCACTTTCTTATTCACGCTTTAACTCCTTACTGGCTGAATTAATTTCCAATTATATAAACAAATTATTATTGGTGTTTTTGGCTGTCATACAGATGCTAAATTAAGTGGAGATTGTTAATTTCAATATAGCATATACAATAGATAATACATTTAGGTATGAGGCAAATTAGCGACATTTGGCATAATTGGGCATAACCTTAATTTAACAAATTTTCCAGTCTCTGGTAAGTAGATTATTATATTGATGCTGCTTTTGCTTGAAACATATGTTTCTGTACAATCATTGCTGTTCCATTATCAAAGTATTTAAAATACAGCATAATACCTCAAAATAACTTTGCTGCACAGTCCCTAGGGGCTAGTATGTTTTTTCCACTCCGACCACTAGATGGCGGCAGAGTACTTCCAATACCTTCCTTGGTATGTGTAGTATTTGCACCATCAGGCACAATCGTCACCTTGGCAGCATTAAGACCAGAATGGGGTTTGAGGCAAATTCGCGACATTCGTCCACAAGGGGTTAAAGACACTTTTCACATCATGGCGAGATCGGTTGAGAGAGACTTTCTTCTCCTGCAACAAAACCACATTGTTGAACGACTGTTAGTGCTGCTGCCTGTTTCGGGACTGAAAGGAGCCGTCGGTGTAGAAGTCCTTTAAACTGATGCATAAATCCCCCCCTCATTTCTTCAGGGACTGTAATACAGAATAATGTCCGTTAAGCAGTTTAAGTGTCCAGAATATTACCTGCGTCCACACGGGCAGTGACAGAGTCTGCAGCACCGAGAGAAACTCTGTCGTTAAGCTCAGGGCTTGAATTTATGGTCCCGTTGAGGTTGAGAATCAAAAACCAGGAAACTCTGGCGTTTTTCTGTGAGGAAGTTTTAACAAGGGAACTCTGACCCAGAGGTGAAAAAGATTTATGAAACATTCATGAAAAGGTTCCAACTCAGGGAGATATAATGTTAACTCAGCTGAAAAACTTTTCCTGGATCTGGAGCAAGAATCCACAAAAGTGCTTTTTTCGGTAAAATAAAAAGTTTGTTACAACTAATTTCACAGCCTCGTGTTTTGTTTTAATCTAAACTCAGTTTGATTCACGTGTCGTAATTTATCTGAGATAGTTTGAAACTGTGACTGTTATTTCGCTGTGTATCAACTTGTGTTTTCTTCTGTCCATAAATAACTGATGCGATGTTTTATGTGTTTTTGAGACTGTGTTCATTTGCATGTGTTTGACAAAGCCCCCCCCCCCCCAGTCAACACTGGCGTTTTATTTTCTGACCTTTGACGTTTTGTCTCTAACGTTCTTTCTCTTCAAACTTGAAGCGAGTCTCTGTTACTGTCACCTAAATCCAGACTGGGTTATCTGGGAGACTTGTGTTGTCACTTGTTATCTGCTCTTTACGCTGCTGGTGATCAGTGGAGTTGGGTCGAAGGGAGTCTCTGCCAGGCCACGTCTCCTTAATGTCTCAGCCGGCTCGTCTGCAGAGGCACGGAAGACCTTGTCATGTGAGGGTCGTGCATCGAGTCCGGCTTTTTTTTTGGTGCATAGCTGGTCCACTCTGACATGTATTGGGAGACCACTCTAGGACAAGATGTTTAATCTTGGCGCCCCACTGTTTACCTGCGACCAAAGCTGAAACCTGTCTGGTCAAAGCAGAAACCAAAACCTGAAGTCTACCAGACCCCCAAAAAACTAACAAATTCTCCTGTTCACATGCAGAATCAGTTTATTACAACGCATTGAACGCCTCGCATACATAGTGTGATATTCCAACATCTACAAAAAGGATTGTCATGGTTCAGCATCGTGTGGTTTCGAGGGGATTTCGAGACCCTTCCTCTCTAGCACCACCTTCAGGTTGTGATTCTGAGGTAAGAATCTGGACAGGTTATGGTTGGATTGCAATGAAACTGTTGATGGTTGAGGGTGGGTTCTCCCAAATTCAACAAAATAAGGTTTGTCACATGTTCTAGCCAGAGTTCCCTCATTCAAACCCAGGTGGATGAAGAACATGTGTTGATGTTTGGTCTTTGGGCATTGACCCCCGTCCCTCCTGATGAGGAGGCACAGCTCAGCACAGACGAGCTTCTGCAGTAAGAAGCTTGAGTCGACGTGTTCGCAGGTTTATTATGTGCAGGGATTTGACACTTCTTCTTCTCCCCCAGTGCAACAGAGATAAAATAAATGTTCTGTGAGTGTTGAAAAGTGACATTTGCAAAACTCCAGAGCGACGTCTCGCTCGAACAAACAAATGCTTCAGTGACTCGGGACACTTCTCAAACTCATTGTCAACACTTCGGTGGAAAATAGTTTTATCTAAAGGTGTTTCGCACTTTGCTGCATTTTTCAGGACGAGGTTTTCGGTCGTTATCTATTGTCGTTGGTATTTAACCACACTAATGGGCAGCCATACAGGAGGCCAGTGTTGGTTGTTGATTGGTTAGTCCTCCATGTTGGTCAAAGCTATAATATCTCAACTTATGTTGGATGAATTATAACAAAATTTGGTCTCATGTCCCTGAGAGATCAATAACAAACATTTTGACTTTTACTTTGGAGCCGCAAGACTCAGCGATTTTCCTGAAATTTGATTTAGGCATTCATGTTTTAGATATTCATGGTCCCTGGAAGATAAACCACAATGATCCATTGTTACTTCGGTGCGAAAGACACAACGAATATCGGATGGATTTTTGTGAAATTATTTCTAGATATTCATGTCTTCCTCACTAAAACGCCAAATGTTTTGGTTTTAAAACGAAAACAAATTAGTTTAGTTTTAAGGGAAAGTCGTGCACCAGCCTTTCATCCAGAGAAATAAAACACAATTTGTTGGATTGGCTTCGACCTCGCTGAGTTTTCACACTGCCTTTGTCAAACTGGTGTGATTCTCCTTCCTGTGGGAACCAGCACGTGTCTGTTTACATTACCCCTACAAACATCCTGCGGTCCACACTTCACACCTCTGCCAGGGAATGTCAGCAAAGGAAAAACACAGAGCCGCAGAGAGCCCGAGCACATTTGTAGTCAGCAACACATCCGACTGGACATGTACACACAGAGAGAGAGAGAGAGAGAGAGAGAGAGAGAGAGAGAGAGAGAGAGAGAGAGAGAGAGAGAGAGAGAGAGAGAGAGAGAGAGAGAGAGAGAGAGAGAGAGAGAGACAGCTACATGAAAGCTGCTGGGTCTCATCCCTCCTCCTCAGTCTGAACATGCACAGATCTTTCTATTCCCTGAGCTCAATGCCTCTGCGTTTGATCTCGTCAGCTCCGAGCGGCTCTCCAGGACGGGTCACCGGATGAGAGCTCTGGACCCGGCTCCTCCGCCGGGAAGGAACCTGCACCTCAAAGCGAGGGCAGCGAGAGGAGCTCAAACCCCCGGGTCTTTGGGGAGAGGAGACATTCTGCTTATCAGGGGCTTATCAAGCCGTCGTGGGTTATATGCACTGTCAGGCCTCTGGGAATTGGCATTAAGACTGAAGAGGTAAGCGGGAGGCTGAGATGGAGAGGAGGGTGAGGGAGGGGAGGAAGAGGGGATGATGGGTCAGTGAAGCATCGGGGGGTGGGGGGGGATTGGGTCTCGGAGGATAGAGAATAAAAGGGATTAGTTTTAGATTAGATGAGCTCCATTGTCATCAAGCCAGACATTTCCTTGAGTCTTTAATCAGCTTCTCTCCTCTTTTCTCAAAACACGGAGACGGAACAAGAGCGAATTGTTGGGATGAGATTTAATTTGACTCCGGGACTATAAACACTTGAGGGGCTCTTTCATTTTCATTAGAGGCCCTGATGCTCATCTGCTAATTAAATATGCTTGTAGAGCATCAAGGGTTGCACCTTGACAGTGTCGTGTGTTTCCCACTTTCACTTACAAAACTTATGAAAATATAAATATATGAGGATTGAAAAATTGTGTGTTATAACCTCACTGGTGTGTAACCTCCTGTTTAACTATATAAATACACGGAACATTATATTACAAACGCAAATGCTGAGATTTGAAAATGAACGAATCTGCTCACGAGTATTCAGAAATATGTGCGTAATCAGATTTGAGTACACAACATCTGAGAATGTGATTTTCAGATTTGTCCATATCCACAATGAGGCAGGCGAGGCGGCCATTTTGATTACTTTTCTCCTGCGTCTCCACACGCGCAGATAATATTACTAAAATACAAACACCATACCTTTCAGCAATTCTTGGACATCGGTCGACAACTGACCATTCAAAGATCAAAACGTTCAGCTCCTTCAAGACATCGCTGTGATCTTCCTTCATCTTTGTACTCCACCTGCAGTCGTTATTTTATATTTTATATTTTATATGTGTCTGTTTCAGCAGCTCAGCTTTCAAACTGCATCATCAGCAGGAAATGCATGTGAGTTTCCACAGTGAAAATGTGTTTGGACCATAAACACTTTACACAGCTTGAAAAATACATTACTTTATTATATACAATGTCAAAATCAAGATGTATTACTAATATATATGGAATAAGCTACTAAACTTGTGCATACAACAATTAAGCGTTCAAATAGAAACATTCTGGAGCTCAGGCCTCACAACTAATATAGAAATAGATTTGAAAATACACATATTTGTGTGGAAGAGACACAGATATCAGCTCAATACAAACACACTTGGAATGTGCACGAGTCCAAACCAGATCATCGATCCTACAAGCTGCCGATCAATGCTTCTTCTTTCTCCATTTGTTAGCAGGTGGACAGTGATTCTGACTTTGTTGATTTGTGTGTGTGTGTGTGTGTGTGTGTGTGTGTGAGTCGGTTTTATGTTCACGTCGTAAACGAAATTTGATCTTGAGCTCAAACGTTGAAGGACAGAAAACGTGCAGCTGAGAAATCCAGATGCACAGAAATCTCTCTGTTAGCCTCCACTAATGAGGCCTGACGGGCTGCAGCAGAAAAGGTACAACAAGAACTGTATCTGGGGCCAATTATATCATCTCTCCAGCAGGGGAACCAAAGTATATTTATATATATATATATATGTACTTGAAGAAACCAGCCAGAGAATAAAATGCCTTACAGATACACAGATGTGAACATCAAATTGCATCAATATCAAGGCTGGAAGAGTGGAAGCCTCCGAGTCCTGCGGGGATTCAAAGAGACTGTTTTAGTAGAGCGGAGGAAAACAAACATTCTCCTTGTGAGGATGGCAGCGCACCAAGAGCTCAAAATAGAGACATCAGCCTGCGTATCTCCCCTCGGCTCCACACACCGAGTGCGGCCAAGGGATGGCAAATGCTAAATGTTTCGATGAGGCAGGAACTCAGATGACCAGGGACTGACAAAGCTGTTACAGTGCTGGTGTCTCCCGGTGAGTTTGTGTGTCGCTGGCTGCAGGCGGCGAGGGTCTGGGCTCAATCCAACGTGTGTTAACTGAGGCGGTCACAGCAGGAAAATCCTGTAAGTGCGACGCCTCCACCGCCGCCGCATCCAGGTCAAAGCATGCACATCTCCCACATGACGACTCTATGTTTATCCTGCGGGACGTGTTTAGTGTGGTTGTTTGGTGGGTTTATCATAGATAGTTTTTTAAACATGAAAACCTACAAAGGGCCAGAGTTGGGAAATCCCATTTAGACGGAGCCCTGTGAGGGTCACGGGGGATTTTATTTTTGGAGAATTACATAAGCTTTTGCACAGTAACGCAATAATAATCCTCAGAATTTCCACCGTGACCCTTCAGCGGCTGAGTCCACTGCATCTGTCAATTAATCACATTCTATAGCCCTTGATAAAATGTACACGTGAATATTTGTGTACTGTGTGTGGATACTTATTTACTGTCAAATACATTCGTTAAATACAATTTCAAGTATTTGATATGTGTGCTGGGACATATCAAGGTTGGTCATCAAAGTAAGGTTCATTCTCACATGTTCACATATGAAGAAAACTAGAAATAGCTTTATAATGGAACCCTAACCCTAAGATCCACGATAACTGTTATTAGTGTTGAATCAAAAAATCATGCTTTTATTTTAGAACTACAATCAACAAACAGTCTCCAGTTTAAACCAGATTTGACTTTATCTTCAGTTTAATTATTGGAAGACAAAAATATCTTCACATGATTAACAGACATGGAGCCTGACATGTCAATAACAAAGTTATAAAAGCTAATACCATTTTCATTTGTAAGTTAGTTTTGGATAAGTACATTTATAGAAAGGCAGCTGTGGATAAATATATTTTAGTATGAGCAGCAACTTGAGAAGCAGAGGAGTTAAAAGGAAGCAGTGTTTGTGTGGATTGACAAACCGGTTCACAGAAACAAAACTTTCACTTTGTGCCTTTTGAGGCTTTTTATGCTTCTTTGGTGTAAAGACACCTTTTGTCACAGAACCTGAATAATACATGAAAGCTGTTGAAGCTTCTCCTCTGAGACTGGAAGTGAAACCTCAATATTGACAGTGCAAACAAAATGTGCTCTTTCAGCTTTTGTTTTAATCATAACCAGGGTTGTTCAAAATGCAAATATCCACTTGAGGCAGTAAAAGGTTTTTGAACACATCACATGTACGATTATTATTGTATTTGTACGATCATTTTGCCGTTTGTACAATGTACAATCAATATGGATGAACGTGACACATTGTGGGCTTAAAACAAGTCTTCCTGTCTCATGTTTCAAAATAAGAGTCTAAAAAAACCTGCTTAATTGCATAAGAATCTCGAAACAGCTTAAAAAACGTCTGTATTAAGCTACTCTGGTGGTGTACGATACTTTTCCTCAAAATACGATAATTTAAAGCTTCTGGTACGAAACTTCAACATTTCCCACTTCATTAACTTTTAAGCTGTTATTCAATTTCTGTCTGTGATTAATTTGAAATGTTAAAGTCGATGGCGTGGGTCTGGAGCGTGAGTTTCCAAGTCAGATATTTTAGCTCTGTTTTTGGCCTCCACCACCTCCTGTGTGGAAAACATCAGACTCTTCAGTTGTCTAATGCACCTCTGTGTCCGCCTGTTCTCTAATTGTGTGTCTGCTCTTTCATGGTGAGCAGGTTGTATCAGTGCCTCTGTTCTGAAGAGGTCCTTCTATCCTGTGTTGAGCTGCTGAAGGACGTTTTATTTCTGTTTGGACGTTTTTTTGGACAGTTTGTGTTTGTTGAGTCTCACATTGTGGTTCCTCGTCTTTTTTTTGTGCGTCTGTCTTCTTTGCTCCCTGAGTTTTGTTCTTGCACATTCCCTTCCTGTTTTATTTTGTTACTCACCCGTACACCCCGTTTCACCGCACCTCACTTCCTGTGTCTGTCGGGTTTCCCTCCTTGTCGATTACCTGCCCCGTCCTCATTAGTTTCCCCAGTGTCTCGTTACCTTGTGTATTTAATCCCTCTTTACCGGTTTGTCTCCTCACTTTGTCTGTTGGTGTTCCTCCGGTTGTTGTCCTCATGATTGTTCATTGTGTGTTTGAATAACTCGTGTTTGTTTTCCATTACGTTTTCCTCAGTGAGTTTCCTTTGCTCGTGACTCATGTGCACCGGCTGAGGAAGATCATCACATCTGGATTTTAATTCTGTTTGAAACAACCTGTACGGACACAGATGTTCATCTGAATCCGATCAATAAAGATGAGAAAAACACCGGCTCAGAAGGTGAAGGAGCTGCTGATTGGACAAATAAACGAAATGAGTAATGACAATGTTCCACTTTGGTTGAAACAGGCACTCGCGTGGATTTAATTTCAAAACAACCGTGTCACATTTACACACTTTATTGCGGGTTAATTGAAACCTGCTGCAAATGTAATGAGCAGGATGCAGCTGCAACGATCAGATGTCAGATGCCACAAAGAAAACAACAGAGAGAGAGAGACAGAGATGAATATTTATTCCGTCTCTAGCTCCTCTTCCTCAGGATTTATCACCTAAGATCATATTCCAGGTTATGTGATTTATGTTGGGTTTGATGCGTCTGGAACATCTCAGGTCATTTTTCTGCGATTTAACAAGGAGCTCACCTTAATTTCACGATAATAGATAATTAGAGATTCAGTCTTTCGACACATGAATCTAAGTAATAAACTCCAATGCCACAGATATGACTGAAATTCAAATTTATTCATACAAAGTGAGTCATGCAAACCCTTTTCTCATCTGTAAAAATCACTTTAGATGTGTTTTTGCATTCATGTTTGCATCTTCGAAAAGCCCCGGCCCCTCGATCGGTATTCCATCTGGCAGCGGCGCAGCAAATCAACCAATCACAATTAGCCCACGAGTCGTTAGCCTGACAGAAGTGTGCGTTTCATCTTGTTCCCGTGTCTCCGCCGATTTGAAAGCTCCCGTTGTGAAGCGCTAACTTTTCTCCGAGGTGTGATCTGAGCTGGTTGTTAATAAGCACAGGACGGTTGCTCCTTCTTGTTGTGGAGGCATCGGGCCCCGGCGCAACATATCGTCTGTCTTCCAACACCTCGGCTCCTCCTCTCTGAGAAATTGCAGATCTAATGGGAACCAATATGGGCCGATGGTTAATGCATGAGAGACGTTACTCCAGACTAATGGCTGCTGCTGCAGAGTGCACAGGCAGAGCGGGATGAGGAGAAAGAGCGGTAAGAGGCAGAAAGGGAAAGAAATGACAGAAGTGATTGAAAGAGCAGCAGAGATGAAATGAGGGCGGGGGGGTGGGTTTAGAAATGTTGAATAGAGGGCGGCCACATGAGGGCGGCACGTTGTTTGGATGCATCTGAGGCCCTGAATCATGGATATGGTAAAGTGAACAGTATTAATGGTCATATGTCTTATTCGGTGAATTCGATTCATGTCGGTGAATGGAGATAATTCGTGTTGTTTTGTTTTGCGTTGCTTTGTGGATTCCCATTGTTTTATACCTGTTTGCAGTCACTTTGTGTCTTTGTGGTTGTTTATCTTCACTTTTAAGTTTTAGTCTCGACATTTACCATATATGTTTGTCATTTTATATCTTGTTTTGATTTTATTTAGATGGATTTATCCGTGAATACTAGAGCCAGCCAGCAGGGGGCGATCCAGATGCTTTTGCTTTACTTTAGGGGGCTGGCCGGTCGTCCATCTTTACAGTACACGCTATGGCCAAGCTGAGAAATCATTAATCTCAGTTGATGTTCTTTGTTCTTAGAATTTACTGCAACCAAGCAACCGACGGCAGATAGACGATCTGCTTCCTGTTCCAACACCGTTTATGATACACAGATAAAACGCTCGTCAGGGTGGAGAAGTATTAGTGAGGACGTGACCTGACGAGCAATCTACTGATCCACCTCCTGACTCAGGTGGGAGGAGATTGCCATCCTCTCCTTCCTGATGTGATATCAGTCCACGCAGTCCTAGCCATGTTCTGCCCATATTTAAAGGCTCCAGGGTTCCTGGGGGTGGGGGTGGGGGCGAGAGGAGGTGCCGGTGCCCAGGACTGTGTCACATCCAGCGAGGTAACAGACAATAAGGAGTGGGCGTCTGACAGATGACCTGCATTAGACGCCGAGCCGGGGAAGGAGCGTCGTGATGTGGGTTGAGTGGAGGGAGCAGGAAATATTCATGACTCGCAGACGAAACGACTTTAAGGAAACCTTTTTGCGCCGCGGCATTCATCAAGTGTTAATGAACGTCTGAAAGGGTACAAATGCAAATGCGAGGACTGGGAATGGGGAAAGAGAGAGAGAGAGAGAGAGAGAGAGAGAGAGGGAAACAGATGGGGAGCGAGAAGGAGGGCAGAGTGAAAACTATCATCGCTGTGATGAATGAGGGCTGGTGGCAGGAGCCCTCAGGCGATCACTCAGTCACAGAGACAGGCTTCTGTGGCCCTAACTTCATTATCATGACACAGTCACATCAACACACTCCCTCAGACGAGAGCGCGGCAGAACTCTATAAAGAATCAGTTAAACTGGTCGAGGTTCACCGGCTTGTCACAGGCCGAGAGGACGGCTCGGGTCTATTCAGGTTTGAGAGACCTGTCAGCACTTCCTGTTCGCTCGCTGACTCTCTGCATGTCGGGGGGGTTAAACGGATACCGGCTCCTTTTAAATTATAATCAGACCTTATTAATAAACTGTGGAAAAAGCTGAATTCAATGTGCACTAATCCAATTTTCCACAAATATAATAAACTGCAGCCTTTTAAAGTCATAAAAAAACAACCCTGGCTCGTGGTCATAAGAAAACAACAGGCTCTCGTATCGGCAACATTTGTCTCCGCCGCCTCGGTAAGAGGTTTTGTGGCCTTTATAAAAGACACCTCCACCTTTTGCTCCCGGACCAACACTCATAACTTGTGCAGCCACAAAAAAAGTCACAGAAGTTACGAGCTCTGCTTTTATTGGTGGCAGCGGAGTCGCAGGGCGTGTGAAAGGAAACGACCGGCAGGACAGAACCGGCGCTCCGGGCACCAGCACCATAGTTTGGCAGGAAGCAAATATCTCACGTCAGCTTCAACATATTTGCAAAGGCATAAATTATCAACATGTCCTCATTATGTGTGAATAAATGAATCTGGTTGCAATTACACGTCCTATAATAGATATTTATCTTTGCAAATTAATCGCATATTGACATCATTTCAAGGATGAAGGTTTTTATTGCATTAATGTCTAATGACTGTTGTTAGATTAGAGAAATGTTTCATTTTCTCATGTTCAGATAAATACTCATCAGTAATGTCGCTGTTCTATGAGTTCTTGTATTTCCTTCATTCCATGTATAGATATGTTATTTTCTCTCTTTGTTGTATTCAATATTATTCACACTTGTACTGTTTACTTTCTCATTTGGAACAGGAACTCCCTGAAAGTGGTTTTATACCATGATAATATATTTCTACATTTGTCTGGACTGATCAAAAACCTCCAATATGTGCAGCATTCAGTCTTTTCATAGAATTTAACCCCTTGTGGACGAATGTCGCAAATTTGCCTCAAACCCCATTCTGGTCTTAATGCCGCTGAGGTGACGATTGTGCCTGATGGTGCAAATACTACACATACCAAGGAAGGTTTTGAAAGCACTCAGCCGCCATCTAGTGGTCGGAGTGGAAAATACATACTTGCCCCTTGGGACTGTGCAGCAAAGTTATTTTGAGGTATTAAGCTGTGTTTGAAATACTGTTATGATGGAACAGAAATGATTGTACAGAAAACATATGTTGTTATTCAATTTCAAGCAAAGCAACATCAATATAATATCTACATACCAAAATTTGTTAAATTAAGGTTATGCCCCATTATGCCTAATGTCGCTAATTTGCCTCATACCTAAATTTATATCTATTGTATATGCTTTATTGAAATTAACAATCTCCACTTAATTTAGCATCTGTATGACAGGCCCAAAACACCAATAATATATTTTTTATATAATTGGAAATTAATTCAGGCAGTAAGGGGTTAATCAAGTGCCGGAACCTTCCCCCTGACAGACGATGACACAAACTCATTGTGGTTCTGGTTGTTGACGACACTTTGTGCTTCTCCTCTGTGAGCCTTCTTCATTTGATCACATTAAGTATGATGTCCTGCAGCCTCAGCGTCTGAGAAACGAAGCCACAGTTTACAAGGTGAACATGAATTTGTTTCTCATTGGCCGTCGGACCTCTTCGTGTTCCGTATCAACTCAAGCAGAACGGTTCCACTCGGCGTCCTTCAAAGAACCCGCTGCCAACAAACAAGCCTTATTTGGCGCCCTGAGCTGTGCTATTCATCATAATTGGAATTCATATCCAATTTTTTGCACCCGTTGTTTCATCTTTGTCAATTTTGTCCTCGGGTTAATTTAGCTTTGCATTGATCGCCGCCCTGCCCGGGCGATTTGCAGCAATCTGTGTCTGAGTCCTCGGGGGGCGCGGGGGCGGGGGGGGGGGGGGGGGGTGATCGATGAGGCACTGTGGCCTCTTCGGTCGTACAGTGAAACCGACGCAGGCGTTTCTGTGAGATGCGAAGCGACACGTGAACATGTGACCACTTGTCTCTGCCTCGTCAGATGCTCCAGGCCTCGCCACAGCCACAGTGGAACGTGGTCAACAGCTCGAGGAGGCTTTCAGAGGTTAATCATTGACAAATGCAATCTTCCTAATGCTTTGTGTTGCGTGTTTTTATGGAAGAATAACACACATAAAGATAATGGGGGGGGGGGGGGGACAGTTTCCATGGAGGCTGTAAATTGGGAGCCCAAAGATACGTTTTGCAGTTAATTGAAATGTGGGCGGTGGGGATATAAAAGGTCCATATCAAATATTCATGCAGTGAATTAACCTCTTTTCAAACGTGAATGAGAACATTGCATAAAACATGCATGAGAGGAAAAGGTCGTTAGGAAGCAACATCGACCATTTGTAGCGTATAGCCAGAAAAATACAGTGGAGGAGAGAAAATGGCAAAAGAGATATTAGATGTAAAGTAAATCGTGTTGAACGTGAAGCTACATTCAAATGCAGAGTGCAGTATATGTATTTATGATTCAGAGACATGGTCTAGACGGAGAACTCACCTTATCTGCACTGTTCTTCATCACGTTGTCGTCATGTGACCTTCAAACCCAGAACAACGTGGAAGTCGAAAAGAGGAAACTTCATCTGCACACATTGATTCCTGATGAGGCTGGAGACCGAAGGGGCCGGACTAATACCGGAAAATTAGCAGTAGTGACAAAACTGCCCCCCCCCCCCTCCTCCCCCTTCCCCAAATTACTGACATCTGTGAAAAGCAGGAAAAGGTTATCTCAGTTAACGTAATCATCATAAAGCCAATGAGCCGTCAAGACCACACAGATAACCAGCTGGAGGGAGCCGGGTCGAGATGTCTCAGAGCAGGTGTTGTTTGTACACGCTGAGGAAGTGATGGCTCTCAATAGTGCGGGGAGTGCAGGGTAAAGATGGTGCGTCTTCCAAGTGCTGGACGATCTGCAGTTTAATTTAGAACGTCATCGTTAGAGACGGAGAAGAGAGGATAAAACCAGGTGATTTGTGATTTAATTAGGCCGTGAGAGAGAAAGGTGATCAATCCTGGTTTAGAAAAGGAAAACAATGGTCTCAATGGCGGCTGTGAGGCTGGATTTAGGCAAAACAATACTTTGAGTTTACCTCTGAATGTTAATATACTAATGTGATGAAAGGAGTTCTGCTAAGTGTGTTAATTAATCTACTGCTGTGTGTTTTACGGCTAAAACCTGTAATAAACCTTCCATCAATGTTAAAAACCAGGGACACTTGCACATTGGAGGATTTTCCACTTCTCTGCGACCGAACCAGCTCGAGCTCAAAGTGCAGGATGCAAGTCGACCACGTGTGTTTGTGCAAGACGTGCTTCTACCTGCGTAGCCACATATATCACTATCTTGATAATCGTGACCATAAAGCACCAGTAAAACTCTGCACCATTGACTTCTGACAAGGTTTTTTTTAGTTGGATCTTTTTATTCTTCTACAGGCTTTCCCCCCCTTTTTTCCAGTACACAAAACTAACAAGCTTTTAGCATTAGCTTCACGTTCACCGTACAAGAATAAGAGGAAGTACAAATTATCTCATCTATCTCAGCAAGACGTAAATGAGCATTTCTCCCAAATGTCAAATTTACAAATTCATTCTGAGGGGGGGGGGGGGCATGAAGCAAATGTCATAATGCATCTCCCATATTTTAAAAGATATTTTAACCAAGGGCTGGTGGATGAGGCCAAACACGTTCCAGATAATATTGATATGTGTTGTACCTCCTCACTGTACTTGCACAATGGTCAAGAGATATATTTATATATATATTAAACTTTTGTTGTATTGGTATTGATATAAAATTGCATTATTATTCTATCGTCTCACCCTGATTTCACTCAAACAGTCTGGAGCAGAGTGTTGGAACCGTGTGACGCTGCTTCCTCCAGAGCTGCGCTGTGAGTGGGAGCACCACACAGGGTTTTAAAGAGAGACGGATAATCTCCACACAATCAGGATCTCGTCCAAAGTTTAATCGGTTTTAAAGAGTAAGACGTAAAACAGTCAGTGCTCAGCCTGTGTTCAGGTCAGACCACGTGGACGGCGATCCCCGGGGGGGCTGAGCCGCTCTGATAGGAGTTAAAAGTCCTTTATTAAAGCATGAGGGAGCAATGTCTTTCAGTCGCCCGGACAAAGAGTCTCCTGGGTCCTGATGCAGTTGTTCCTCACACTTTAATAAAAGACTTAATGGGCATTAGAGGCCCGCGGATCTCTCGGGGTTTCCGACCACTGGGATATGTGGTCTGAACGCAAACTGAGCAATCATCGGTCCATCACTGCCATCCTGGTCTGAGTTGCCCTCTTGTGAAACATCCAGCAGATCCTCCAATACTCAGCAGATTCAACACTGTGTTCTCATCGATCCTCAGAGATGTTGAAAATGATGAAGGTTATGTGAAGCGCAGATCAATCCTCGACTCCTCTGGGACTTGTGTTGTTGCTGTAACTCAAATGTGAGCAGGTCTCCTCAAAAACCACTGAACCGATTTCTTTTCCACTTTCTTCAACAAGGCGAGATGGTGGACTTTTAATTTGTCCAATAAAATTTGGGCCCTACAATTGTTATCAATGACAACACACTGGAGCCAAAGTATTTATTGGATAATCAAAGAGATTACAGTATATTAACATTTACCGATATTACAACTTTTCTTTCACAGCATAAACAATGCAGAGAAGACTTGCATTTGTGATTCTATTATACGGAAAATAAAAAATTGATTTATTGATAACTTTTTCTAATAATGTTAATGGTTAATCTGTCTCAAATATATGTCTCTGTCATAAGGGTTTATTAATGACGTAACGGATGTTATTTAATAGATAGATAATAACCTGTAACAGGAAGGTGCACAATTATGCCGAGTGGAATTTGATTCACACTTTGTTTTTGAAATATCAAGTTGAAGATTAGCTAATTAAGCTAACTAGCGTCTGACTGTGGTATATTGATGAGCGTGGCTCGAAGCTCCGGAGCCGTTTCTTTGTTGTTATTTGTTATTGAAGCTGAGGTTTGGTTTGTACGAGACATTTCAAGGACGAGTCGGCATCAAGAGCAAGAAAGATCTCAGTAGAAAACATGCATCCGTCGGTCAGAACGCGGCACAGAACCTCCACGCGGTGTTGGAGTGAAGCTGTGACGATCCCACGCAGAAAACCGCAAATTACTTCCTACGCTGCAGGAACGCCTTAACATGCAGAAGCCCCCGAAAACAACAACAGGACCTGCACGACAACAACAAACCCAGAGGCGTACACAGGCTCAGCGGGCACAGCGTGTCTCCATGTGGCCGGGCATCAGTCTGTGGATTTTGCTGACGGCTCAGATGAGACGTGTTTTCAGCATCAGGAGAAAAAACCTTCGTTAAACTCAGCGAGACGAGCTGAGCCTCTAACCAGCGATTACTGCCAAGCTGAGGGAGAGAGGGAGGAGAGAGTGTGTGTGGGTGGGATGTGTCAGAGCTTTACCACACGCACACAACAGGGCACAGACGCACACACATTCAGCTGAAACACACAAGCACAGGTGACCAGACCCGTCATGGCCGCTGGAAACCCTGTGACAACCCGGTAACAGCGAACTCCCTAAAATCCCATTGGCTCCCATACGAACCAATCAGACACAAACCCGCCCTCTTTTACATTTTTACTTGTAATTATGAAAATTGTTGTTTTGAAAATCTCACGCAGCTGCTTAGTGTTGAGACAGCGTGAGGATCATACACAGAACAAACACATGAGAGAACGATTCACCCTGATTTCAAAACTCAACCTCAATTTGCTCAAATAAACGTTTGAATGTGATATTCAAACAAATCCTATTATTTCCAGTGATGTCAAAATATTTCTGCCCACATCTCTAATTTCATTTCATCTACAAATCACAAACCTGTATCTGGACACCCCCCGTCTACCTCTCTCTTTTGTGTGTGTGTGTGTAATTGCGGGTATAGGAGACCGGTGCTCTGCCATAAATACCCAGTTCCAACCCCCCCACACCTCCTCTAACCCCCCCCCCCCCCTCAGCTCCAGCCTTCCTCCTGACCTCCCCTTGCCTCTCAGCGCCCCCAGCTTCCCCCACAGCCATGATTTCTGCTCAGCTTCAGCTATCACACACT
Source organism: Pleuronectes platessa (assembly GCF_947347685.1). Classification (NCBI taxonomy): domain Eukaryota; kingdom Metazoa; phylum Chordata; class Actinopteri; order Pleuronectiformes; family Pleuronectidae; genus Pleuronectes; species Pleuronectes platessa. The sequence continues at coordinate 25,243,161 of NC_070634.1, forward strand.
CTACCTCTGCTCACCCCGGGTTCTGAAATACACTGTGGGTGTAAATCTCTAGGGACCCCCCCCCCCCCCCCCCCCCCCCCCCCCCCCCCCCCGCACTAATCTATATATCCCTTCCTCTGCAGAATCATGCCCATGCCCAGTGCGGGAAAGAGAATGATCATGAGAACTTTATAATCAATCAACAATATTGTAACGAGGTGGTCGACAGCATGAGAGCAAAGGCTCATGGGAGGTTCAAGTGTCCTGATGTAGCTGTGTCTCAAATCAGGGGGTCGCTTCATTTGAAAACCAATCGCGTCCCAGCAGTGCGACTACAGGCCGTCCCATTCTGAAGGCTTTGATGATTATAAATCAATCATAAATAAATGATTATATAATTTTAAATGTTGCTCTAATCTACCTTTTCCCACACAAACTCAATATTCATCACTCTTCTCAATGTATGTCACATTGACTGCACAGATTTATATATAAATGATATTCATGCTTAGTAGAACAAATTTTAAACAGGGCCATTGTTAATGCAATTAAAATAATTATCTCAAGCTCACATCTAATTTGTGCAAACTAGGATGAATATAAACAGAGAAAGTTTTTAATCTTCCTGCATGTGAGCTTAATGCAGGAAGCACCAGTCACTGAGAGAGGGAGAGAGGGAGAGAGGGAGAGAGGGAAAGAGAGATGGAGAGAGAGAGGGAGAGAGGGAGAGAGGGAGAGAGGGAAAGAGAGATGGAGAGAGAGAGGGAGAGAGGGAGAGAGGGAAAGAGAGATGGAGAGAGAGAGGGAGAGAGGGAGAGAGGGAAAGAAGGAAAGAGAGAGGGAGAGAGAGAGGGAGTAAGAGTTCATACAGTATATTGTCATGGTCGTGGAACCCAGCTTGACATTTCAGAAATAGCACTCCAAGACCCATGCATGGTATTAATGCAAAAGGGCAAACCTCCATAGTGAATGAAGTGTTTTTTAGAAACTATAAGTAGGATTTTGTATTTTCCTTATTCATGAATTACCAAGTTTCCACCATAAATTGAGGCCGAAAAAAGTAAAAATGTACAATATGTAACTTCGGCCACCAGGGGTCGCTCAATCAAAACAACGACGACAGTTTTGGTTTTGGCAACCAACAATCATGATCCATAACGAGTGACTGACACAAGCAGGGGAGGGGGAAAAGAGCTAACTAGCTAACTAGCGTGTTTTTCCCTCGTCATGCGTCGTCTGAAGCTGCAGCAGAGACGGAAAAATCCACGTGAAAAATGGATAAGACGCAATTTAAAAGGCTAAACGTGCTGTTACCTTGAATTAAACTGTGGATTAATCTGTTTGAACACAAATTAACAATATATATGTTGTTTTCTAGACATTTTAATGAAGAAATGTAGAATTATAATAGAAGTAAATATTTAAACGTGTTCAAATGAAATCCACAGAGCCTTTTAAACTGCTTCCAGTCGTACGTGAGTATAATGGCACTGATTCAAAATCCACTCAACTGTAACAACACGTTCTAATGTGCAGCAAGTCGAGCGTTAAAAAGTCACTGCTCCCAATTGATATAAACTCTACACAAGTAGCCGCGGAGGCAGAGCGGTTAAAGTTCATCATCACCAGCCTCGTGCAGCGTTCAGCTCCGTCAGGTCTCTGCAGCCGATCCTCACTGCGCTGAAGTGCAACGTCCTTGCTGAGGTCAGCGACCATGAAAGCACCCGGGAGTCCGACCCTGAACCTTCCGGGTCCACAGCTGAACGATTACGCAGCCCCGGGCCCTGTGATGAATTCTGATCAGGCAGAGCTGCTGTGTGTATCCTTCACTGTCAACCAGGAAGGAAAAACAGTCACGCGGGTCATCGCCCAACATGGATTCTCCAGAGGTCGGGTCCCAAAGCAGGAATCCAAGAATCCACAAACCTCTTTGGGACCTCGAGGTATTTACCTGTTAATCAAACTATAGGAGCCAGAGGCTGACTGCGGAATTTGGCCCAAATCCATCACTGTTTTTGGGGGTGAGACTTTCTAATGATCCAGGAAGGGTGGAGCTCACAGTGCTGAACATCTCTGACTGGTTTCCAGTACTTTTAATAAAACAACTATAAACAGGAGCAGTTATTGAGGTTTAATACGTGGCCTTCTGTCTTTGTCTGCCGCTCCCCCTCTCGTCTGAATAATGCAGAGGATTTGTTGGTGATGTGAATGCGTCTGAACCTCCCGCTGTGTTGTGCGTGTGTGAAAGGCAGACAATTCTTTTTTCATCTAAATAACTTACACTGCACTTTCTCTGGTCCTCATAATTCAGAGACAGAGTATGAAGTTATTTGTGAGAACAGCTGCCAGACAGATGGACTTGATTTATACTCAGAGGATTATTATTTACGCTTATTGTGGTATCTGAGGTATTCATATCTGAGGTATTAATATCTGAGGTATTAATATCTGAGGTATCAGTATCTGAGGTATTAGTATCTGAGGTATCAGTATCTGAGGTATCAGTATCTGAGACACCAAACAACTCAACAAACCCCAAAAAATAATTCCAGATTTAGTTCCTTAGGCAGGGGCGTTACAACAGGGTGGGCAAAACGGGTAACTGCCTGGGCCCCAGAGCTGAGAGTTGCAATGCTAATCGTGCAGGGCCTCCCAGCTCTAATTTGCCTGGGGCCCCAAAAGTCCCCTGAAACCCCCCCCTGTCTTGGTTGAATGGAACCAGCTGTGGGGCCAAGTCCATCAGAAAAAAGCCCTTGTGTTGTGGACAACAGGCTGCCAGACCGCTGGAGAATAATCACCCAGGACCGACTGGCAGTGGAATCCACAGCCAGACTCGTCCCAGGTAAAAAAGACGAGAGAGAAAGAGAGAAAGAGAAAAAACCTCTCTGTTGTTTTCACGGTGAATTGAAAAAAGAAACAGCCCTGGAGAAAATCCTCAGGGGAGAGAAAGCACTGCCATGGAGACAGCAGCCCGAGGCTGAGGCACAGAAACGTGGAAGAGCACGAGATCAACCGCTTTCACCGGTGCAGCACATCCACGTTCGCCAGAACTCACAACCACATTGTCATGAGATGCGAGTGTTTTGAATGTGGGATTCATTTCCACTGTGCAGCTGTTCACAGGTGTTAGTCTCTGTCAGTTTCTAAAAGCAGAGGCTGATTTGAATAAATAAAAAAAAAGAGACCTGCATGGATTTGAGTGATTTTCATCCTGTGAGTCGTGCAGAGTCTGAGCAGGTTTTCACAACCTCTGGTTATCATCTGGTGCAGGATGTGGACGGAGCTCACAAACTCAAATGTGTTCAGTTACCACGGTTGAAATTGAATTATTGTCCGTTTCTCTCAAATGTAAAATTCCCCATTTGATAGTGGACTTTTGAAATATGTCATGTTTGGTGTTTCTCAGTGAAAACCAGAGACACCTCTCCACTTCCTCCCACAGTATCTCGAGGCACTGGACTCTCACTCCATGTTCTCCACTGCAGCACGAGCGTTAAGGTCATGAAGGATGAAGTGATGAGTTGAGTCTCAGGCTGTTTTCCATAAAAGGGCCGTGAAACTTTGAAGTGAGACTTTTAACAGAGCGCCCTCGAGGCCCGGACTCGTTCATTAAAGGTAAGGGACACATCCATTTTTTGATGTTGCCAGATCCCAACAACACAGTAACCTTTTGATGTGCATTACAGAAGCACGGGGTTTGATTCCCAAGAGATAAACTGGATGAGGAAATGCTGCCTGTGGTACATTACATCAGGACACATGAAGAAGCTGCTTTACTCAACCACACGGTCAGTTTCACAGATTCAGCTCCAGACAGATTTTCTTTAGGGGTGAAATACATAAAGTGACTTATTAGAGCAAACTTGTTAACCAACTAAAAGATATTTAGAGATTCTTAAATGAAAAATTCAACTGTTTATGACAAATAGATGATGGACTAAGTGTTTTGGGATGTTGCATCATTATAGATCTTTGTGTTCTGCACTGCTGTCAAAGACCCGTTGTCCCACCTGTCAGTGGACCTTCAAAACGTCCATGATGTTTTTACCATCCTTCCAACACCAAATCCTCATCACGTGATCTGACTCATTCTGTGATCTGACTCCATGATGAACGTGGAAGCTACTGCTGAAAGAGTTATGTGATTAGTATGTGTCTGAAAAACACACACAGGTAACCAATACTACCACGGCAGCCCTACTTTTAGGCCCATGTGCACTTTACCTGGTAAAATGGTCCTGGACATTTGAAATCCATGCAGACGGTGACTGAAGTTGTGTAGTTTCTACTGCGACTCAACCACAGAGACACCCACAGCGGTGCAGCGTCATGTTAACACTGTGAAGACATTAACACGAGGCTTCACACTCATGGAGACCCTGGTCGTCAAATACCTCTTTATCTCCCCGGCGGGTTCAGGACCGTGTAATCGTCTGTGTTTACATTCCCGCCCGGCACTAATGCAACCTGCTTTATTAAGCTGCACAATGAGATCAGACAAGGTGGATGACAGAGGCCTGCAGCGCCGCCGCCTCCAACTTGAAACACAGCCTGGGTTCGTCTCGGGGCCTGGAAGCACTTACACTCCTGTTCCTGTCAGGTTCACTCGTACCAGTGAACCCGACTGGTCATTCAATTTCAACCTGGTGATGTCGCGTTCATTCCTACACAACAGAGCCTGGTACGTCTATTTTTAATGAGCCATTATACTGTGTATAACATATAATATTTATGGCAGAGCTAGTAGTTTATTTTGATGAGCTTTTAAAATCACCCAATGATTTCCTTTCTTTTCAGAGTGCCAGATAAAACGTTTATGACAGGAAATGGCTTATATTAGAAAAAGGGGCGAATATGACAAATTCTCACTCATGTGATTGATGATGTTTTTCGGAATCTCCAAACTATTTCTCTGTACCGTAAATTTCTGACAAGCTGTGGATTCAAACCTTTGTATTTGGTCATAACTCAAATAAAATTACAGTAAAAAAAACTGTGTTATCCCGATTGTGTGAGAGGTATTTAAGATTAAGTCTGTCTATGATTTCATGATATTTGCTGGATTTCCTTTTCATTATCGCTTCCAAACTGGGTAATAATTCATCCCCTCTCTACGTGCACTGTATTTTCTGTCCCTTTCAGGATCAAATTAAACGTTTTACTGGAGTGTACCTTCTGAGCAGCACAGCCAAGACTCTGTTGTGCACAAAGGAAGGAAGCGCAGCATTCAGGGCGTACAGGGCAGGAGCCGGGATTTTCTTTTGTGTCTGGCTTTATTACAGAGAAGATGAGCCTAAGTCTGGCAGACAGTGGGGAAGCATCAAGGGTGAACAGAGGTTCCCCCCCGAAAACATTCACTCGGATACAATTTTAAAAGCCCCTCCTGTAACTAATCCATGAAATAAGCAAAATCCAGACAATCTCCTCACAGAGAGGGACGGTTTGAGCTGGTGTGTATGTGTGTGTGTGTGTCTGTGTGTGTGTGTGTGTGTGTGTGTGTGTGAGAGAGACTCTGTGTGTTGGAAGAAAGAGCAAAGGGAGATTTTTCACACATCGGACATGTTTACTGGATTTCGTCCAGACTGGAGTTGCACCAGCAAACAAGTGGATTTTGTGCGTCACTGACGTCATTGTTTTGCCCTCTCACACACACACACACACACACACAAACACACACACACACACACACACGCACGCGCACACACACACACACACACACACACACACACATGCGCACACACACACATACACAAAATGTGAAGCGGCTCCACAGTCAATTGAATCACAGCAAACACCATCAGACTCAAACCAGAAAGGTTTTGGGAAAGGTCACTCTGAAATTTCGAAAAATAATAAGCCACGTACATAGATTTGTGGAATTCATGCATCCGCATAGATTTGAATGAATTAGGATAAACATAAACAAAAACAAAAATTCCAATATGCATCCACCGAGTCTAAATGACTTTCTCTTCCTTCAGCTCGTAAAATTTTACAAAATCTGTTTTTTTCTAACTCTTTTCTCTCTCTTGTCTCCATCTTGTCTTTTTAATATCCTCTTTTCTCATCAACATAAAATCCATAATGTTAAAGACAATGAATATTCCTTTGTCTGGATCCATTTAATTTCAAGTTTCTAAAGTTAAACTCCTGTTATTTAGCAGAAAGCTCAAAATGAACAAAGGGGCAGAATGTGAGGTATAAGCTCTTGTTTCTGATTGGCCGGTCCTCAGCGTCTTGTTTTTCACTTTACATAAAGACCTTTCTAGATAATTTCCTCGATGTAATTCTTAAATGTTTGATAGCTAAGAGCCCGAAGGCGCGAAACAAATGAAAAAACTTTCCTCAGTTTGACAATTCACTGAAGCAATTACCGAGTTTCGGTGTCTTGTTGTGGGTTTGAAAACGAAGCAGATATCAGAGTGGAAAAGAGGAAAACAAACAAAAAGCATTTTGACTTACTGCCAACAGGCCGGTGTCATGGACACAGATGAAAGAGACGTAATTAAGTGTCTCATTTTACTCTCCTTGGCTCAAGATGAAGAGAAATCCCTTTCAACTGAACCGTCTGTATTCTGTCAGAGAAGAGAAGATGAGGAACAATGAGGAGTTGGTGAACACGTCCTGGAAGCAGGTCTGTGGGGCACGTGGAGGCCGGCAGGGTCCGGCACGACGGAACTGATCTGAAGTCAGGGTCGGAGCTGTGAGGCATGAAACACCAGTGAGAGCAGGACTCATGGATCAAGGATCTCACCTTGGACTCCTTTCTTCTGTTCCCGGTTCACCGGCTGTGTTCGGGTCTGTGGGTTTGCACGCCCCTCCCTTCCTCTCCTCTCCTGGGGAGCCGCGGGTGGTGGTCGCTGTCCAAGGTGAGGAGCCTGCACTGGTGCATTGTGGGTCCTGCATCCCGACGGTTGAGCGGCTTTATCTCCATCCATCACACATGGAACAAATATTAATACGCTATGTTTTCAGGGTCATCAGGTGTTATTGTTTTTATTTTTGAATCTCATTACTCCCATATCATTTTTACCTTTCAACCAGAGCTTGAGCTTATGTGGTTATTGTTTATTTTTGTGTTATGTGTCTTATAGAGTTTCTTTTGCATTCAATTTTGTAAAAATCTCAATTTCAGTGACTTAAACCATCGTTTCCAGGTCAACAAGAGGAAAAACAAACAGAGGAAAATGTTTTTTCATGCATATTCTATATTTGTATATATTTAAATACATTTTGGCCGAAATGCAACAGTGGCAGCAGCCTCACACACGGACCATTGGTCGAGCGGCGGAGAGTCGGACTCCCCGTTGTCCACTGCTCTTCACAAAGAGGTTTCCTGTGAATGGTAACTGTTGCATCATCAGCGAGTGTGACTTGTTTTTCTGTTTGGCCGCTCCGGTGTCAGATGTTTTCTCCCAGTTCTTCCCGCCTGCTGGGAACGGCATAACCTGAACGTAACCCCGACGTGGGAACGTGCGCGGCAAAGGTTAACGCCGAGTTAACACCGGCTTACGATGCTCGGCAGTGCGGGCGGATTATGAAACGGCTGAAGACGTGTGAGGAGGACGGACGTCTGAGTCACACGTTGTTTGAGATAATATCTCCAGGCTAAATAATTGAATGAAAAATCTGGACTCTGTCTCTTATTTTATTAAATGACCTAAACAGTGTTGTGTATTTATCAGGGACCATTTTCAGCTGTAGAATTATCTAGTGAGTAATTACAGCAGCAGGACAGTGTGTGTGTGGGGGGGGAGGGGGGGGGGCAGGCAGTGTCCATGCTCATTGTAATAAATACGTTTATTTCTCGAGCAACTTGATAAATGAGTCTTATTTTTCAGTTCCAGTGAAAAAAAAAAAAGCAGCGTTGTGCTCCAGTTAAAGTTGTTTTTTTCATTCTTAAGTGTCAAAAACTTTGATGAGCACGGACCCGAAGGAGGAAGTAAATAAAAACTTTAGTTTGACAGTACCTCAAAGCAATTAGTGAGTTTTCAGAGTCTTGTTGTGAATGTGAACTGAACCAGATATGAAAGTATCAAGGAGGAAATATTCGGGGGGGGGGGGGGGGGATTGAACCAAAGTTCTTCTGCTCATTGGAATGAAAAAAACAACAACTGGTGCAGCAGAGTGGGTCTCGCTCAGGACCATTAATCAAACCCAGTGGAAGCATCAGAACCAGAGGGGAATTAACAAAGACTATTCCACCAGGGATGATGCTGGACGTTAACCTGTTGTACTTAGAGTATGGATATAATGTGTTGTTGTTATTTGTTGTTATAAGCTTTAACCTAAACTGACAATGTGTTAATTCATGACACACACACACGTCCCTGAACACCAAAGCACACACACAAACATCCTGCGAGTGTTTGTCTGACAAACAACGGCGTCTGTTTGAAGCAGGAATCTCTGAGCACCTTGTTCATGTTGACTGATTCTCAGTTTAATCCAATAACAAATAATTTAATGTAATTTAATAACCAGCCCTATTCAAACAAAGGCTCAAGCTACAGGCTAATATTCACAACAACGTGAGTCGTCCTCTGGAATATTCTCCCAGTTTTATGGGAATAAAGTAGAATATGTGAGAATGAGGGAGGGGGGGGGGGGGGGGGGACAGGAGTCGCTCAGGCAGATCTCAGTTTGAGTGGCGGGTGTCGTCCTCCCGTAGAGAGCTCCGACACATTCAGGAGGCGCTAATACATTCAACTCCTTTATCTCACACCGGGGATTTGTGGGGTTCAGGAGGTTCTGATCGCCCCCCCCCCCCCTCCCCCGCCTGTCGACCATCAGCACTGTTGGCGCCGGGGGGGGGGGGGGGGGGGGGGGCGACGACGACAATGACGCCCACAAAGGCAACAGACATCTATACACCTCGGGAGAAGAGCGCAGCTGGTAATTACTAATGAAGGACACGCAGGGATTTTAGACTCAAGGTCGATCGTATGAGAGAAACACAAACAGGACAGAAAAAGAAAAACCCTCAGTGGATATATTATCATGCAATTAAAACCGACATAATGACGGTAATACCGTTGATTTAATTAAGATAAAGTTAATTTACCGATGGCCCCTGAACACCACGGTTCCCTGTAAGGACGGAGATTTAAGGAAACCACTCGAGCTGCCCTCGCTCAGCCTGAAGCCGAATCGCTTTATTAATTAGAAAACACATTTCAATGCACGGGGAAAAGATTACGCACCAAAAAATGAATACTGTGAACGTTGCTCAGAGGAAGTTGTATAAGGTCCTCGATGTTCTGCCATCAGGTCACTTTACAATTAATTATTCTGTGGAGCCATTCAAGAGGAAACACGTGTTGACGTTAATTATTAGTTATCTCTGCCGAGCAGGTTTTGTTTTATTTCATTCTCAGGAGGATTAATGAAAACAGAAAGAACCAGTTGATGTGGAATGGATCCGGACAAATGGCTGATTCCAGGATTTCTGTTTCACTTCCTTTAACGTTGTCCCTGTTGGTTTGTTTGTTTGTTTGTTGTTTGTTTGTTTGTTTGTGAACAAGACGACACAAAAACGACTGAACGCATTTCCATGAAACTTGGTGGAAGGACGGGTTTTGGAACAAGAAAGAAACCATCACATTTGAATGGTTTTTTGACATTCTCATAGATTTCCAGATGGAATAATTCATGTATCCTGATGAGATGGATCCAGCATATTTAGGAGAGTGGGATCTACGAGTGTGTAATTTGATGCAGATCCAAATAGAAATGTGGAGACTTTGTTTACTACAAACCTGTAACTACCACTAGCTGAGATATTATAGATTCAACAAAGAATCAACTGGTTAAATGTATTTTCAATGGTGTTAGAACTAAACCCACGGATTTGGTGCAGATCCACAACTTTCACACAGAGCGTTGTTAAGTGTCGAGGAGGTTGTGTTTTCGTTGCCGTCGGTTTGTGTATCTGTCAGGAGGATTACTCAGAAACCACTGAATTGAATTCCAGGATATTTCGTGGAGGGGGCGGATCAGAGCAAGACCCCGTTAAAGTTCTCCTGCAGGCGAGAGAGTGAAGTCAAGTATGAAACAGGAAACCGTCATGAACTCAGCGCCAGGTCACATCCTGTGTGTTTGTGTGTGTTTGTGTGTGAATACTCGAAAATGGTGAAAGAAATGAAACAATTTTCACTGAAAACTGGTGGAAGTGAAAATTCCCTTTACTAGAGTGATGTATTTTAAAAGCTTGTTGTTGCTCATGAGTGAAAGAACAGGATGAACGAATACACACTGGTTTTCGGTTCGTAAATTATTATTTATTTATACATAATGAAGAAGAATCTAGTTTGCCTCGAATTCTTTATTTTCTGGGACTAAATTAATTTAGTTTGCATTTTAATTTCATTATTAATTAATCTTGTGCCCGTGAAAGAGAGAGAGTAATCAGTCTTTCACATGATCACAACTAAGTGATTAAATCAGTGCAACCACCACAATTATCCCTACAAGTCTAATATTAATCATTATAAAACGTGTTTGTGGTCATGGTGGCATTCTGCCTGTGATTGGAAGTGCATTCCCTTCTGCTGCATCTCTGTGTGTGTTCGGTGTCAGTCACTCAACCTTATCTCACCTGCAGCCGAGACTCTTTAACCTGCACAGGGAGCAGAGACCATATCTCCCCCGTACAGGCCTCTACTCACTGGTTACCACTGAGGGGCAGGATGGATTTTTTTCTGATCTTTGATTTGTTTTTTTTTTCAAAGCGGCACCAGGTTCCGGCTTTGAACTCCTCACCCCTCGGCGAGTTGCCGACCAATCACGGCTCTCCGTTCCACGTTCTCTTTTATTTTTGTATGTATTTATCATCATTGCAATGCTGTTGTTTGATGTAAATTATATATTTAGTGATACCTTCTTCCTCATGTCTAATATTTTAAATGTGCACGGAAATAAATTGACTTATCTATTTGCTCTAAATCTAGGATAGAACCAGGTTAGGGGAATTTGCACGATCTGTTACAGCAGTAACAGTTAAAGGTACTGAAACATGAAAGTAGTCTCTGACAGGAGCTGAACAAACTGAAGTTATTTTTCTCCCATGTTTCCTTCATCCGTCTTCTTCCTCATTTGGTGTTGATCAATAAACCAATCAGAGCCTTCAGGGCCTAATTTTGTCGTCGTCAGAGGAAAATAATTGTTTTTAAAATATTAATGATTCTGTTTTTAACTGTGATAATGAGCCTTGTTTAGCGGGTGTTGATTTATTTTGTTTAGTCATTATCCAACAGGCCAAGAAGAACTTACTCCAGTTCTGTGCTTTCCTTTCACTCCATTCCATTTATTTGATAATTCAATTTGCAGGTTACTTTTTACTTAAAGTTTTACTTTAGATATTTACTTGTACATTCTTTCATCTCAGGTTTTTTTACTTGCCTTTAAATGAATGTTTTTTCTTGTGCTACTGGTAAATTGTACGAAACCTTACAGGACAGTATTAACAATGACCAAAGTGAGACCTAGAATCTGTAGGACTCTAGAAGTAAATAACAGTATCATCAGCGTAGAAATATTCAAATCAGGTTCATTTTGAACTGGATTTTATAAGTAAATACATTGATTACTTGTCGTGGAGAATCTGTGATAGAAGACGAGTGAGAGCAGACTCACTGCGGTCAACAAAATATCATAAGAGAAGATCTCGGCTACTTGCTCTGATTTGTATTCACTAAAGCATTTTACTCATAGTCAGAGAGAAACAGTGAATTTGATCACCAGTGTGCACAGAGTGGTGGAGAATAGATCGAGTGGTTTGACCTGTGGGGGAAGCAAACCTGTTTTCTTTGAAGGTTTCGGTTCGACACTATTTTACTATTCCAATGTGCAGGGGGAAACAATGAACAGCTCAGATAACTCTTTATTTATCACATGATCATGTTTCACAGTTAAAATAATCAGTAAAATCATGAGCGTGGAAAGAGAGGGGGACAGAGAATTCATGTTTCTGCAGAATCTTCACCGGCCACATTAATACTTTGAAATCGGTCGCTCACGCTCCACCGGGATAATGTGGCAGTGAAAAGAGATTTCTACCTTTTTTAAAGAATTTGTGAATTATATAAACAAATTATTATTGGTGTTTTTGGCTGTCATACAGATTCTAAATTAATTGGAGATTGTTAATTTCAATATAGCATATACAATAGATATACATTTAGGTATGAGGCAAATCAGCGACATTAGGCATAATCGTCACCTCGGTGGCATAAATAACGGAATGGGGTTTGAGGCAAATTCGCGACATTCGTCCACAAGGGGTTAAAGTATCCCTCATTTTCTACCCATGTCACGAGAAAGGTTTCAGCCTCTGTGATCACACGATGAAATGTGTTTGGGATTCAAAAGGGAAATGATTCCTCAGGACGCAGATCCCAGAACTGAGGAATCAGCTGTCGTTACCATCGCCTGTTCATCATTTAGACCAATGGTTTCCTTTTGTAGTAGCGAGGAGAGAGAACTTCAAGTTTTGATTCTGCAGACCCTTCACAGGCAAGATTTTACAATATATTAAATTGGCAGTGGGAAGAGATTTTTTTTTTAATATCTTCCGTGAGAATTGTTTTCCTTCTGATCACACGATCGCCGAATATGTTTTCTGGGGGATTTAAAATGAAAACGTGAAAATACACAAAGGTAAATCAGCTGCTACGAACTCGAGCACGAAAAAGCGAATGTTTCTCCAAGTGTTCATCTGTGTGGGTGTGGATTTACAGTGGACAGCAGCCGTGGGAGTGATGAAGACCTTGATGAAATCCGAGATCTGACCCCTCCGCCGATGCACCAGGTGTCTAATCCATCATCAACGGAGCCCTGATGTCTTTTATCTTCTTCACTGAATGCAACATATTTTCAAAGCAGCGGCGGTTGAGGAGATCAGAGAGACTTCATAACAAGATCGAGAATTACTGAGAAGAAGACACCTCTGATACCGGTCTGATCTCCCGCCGCCCCGCCTGTAGAGGGCTAATATGGGATCTATGCATATTACTCGACACTTTCATGATAAGCCTATGCGGAAAGGCCATGCAGAGGGAGAATTATTCATCAGAATGATAATGATTTGGAAAAAAGACTGAAGGGGGAATGTAAATGGGGGAACAGTGGGCACATGTGATATTAGTATTCAAAGTGGAGCTTTTAAATCACTGCTGGGGGAAACTTAGAGCCTGTGCAGAAACACAGCTGTTTCAAGGATCTTCTAAAGGGCTCAGTGTCCCCCCCCCCCCCCCCGCCCACGTTTTCTTTTCCTGCTTCAGAGACTTTGCTTTCAGATCAACTCAAATTAATTTCCCACTGCCTTGTTTTCATTAGTTTTTCCATGTGCAGGAGTTCTGCATAATCTGATGGATTTAAATTCTTTCACACACCCAAAGGGAGGAGGAGGGGAACTGCAGCCTCATTAGAATGACAGATAAATACCAGAGGAGTTGATAAAGGGTTTGCAGAGAGAAATTGAATTACCTAAAAAAACAACAAAAACAGGCAGAACAACAAGTGCACTCCCAGGAAACTGATCTGTAAATATCTCCCACTTCTTAAAGCACCATAACGTGTCGTGACAGAGATCGACTGGGTGGTTTGCAAAGATTTAATCAAACTATTACAATTACAGTTACAATTACAGTTTCCTGGTACTGTTTCTGACTCTGATAAGTTATGAGTATGTGCTGTAAAGGTGCAGGAGCTAATGAGGGGATGATGAAACACAATCCATGGGGTCTGTTCTGCTCTCTGTTCCATTTGAGCTCCTCATTTGTTTATCTCCCTGATGACGGCATTGCTCAGCTGTTTTTACTTCTGCCCTCGGCTCGCTTGCCTGTCCTGGTGACGAGTGACGGACGCGACGTGGTCATGGTTGTCGTTCATCCACGCGCAAGAATCTGCCCATTAAACTCAATGTTCTTCTTTGTGCTCTTGATTTGAAGTCTCCAGCTCTGAATAATAGATGAATCAGAGGCAGCGCTGCTCAGTCGAGCTGAGTCAGAAAAAAACAACCTTTGGTCCATTGAGGTAACGGCCTCATTGTCTCCTCTGAGGAAACCACAGTATCTCCTTTAAACGTAATAGAAATGAATGTAAGGTTCCATTAAATCTGTCTTTTCAGAGTAAAATACCCAAACTGGAAGTTTTTAGCTTTGTGTTTAATCGTCCTCTGAGGACGTGATGCAACACGACTCTAGTTCAGGACAAAGGGACACGAGACCTTGATGTGTTTGGAGGTTATTTTGAGGACTTGTGGTTTTTCCTTAATGTCAGAAGAGAGTCGCTCGTTCATTTCAGCAACACAACAGCAAAGAAAAAACAATTACGTGGAAACAAAACAGTCCAAACCTCCAATCAGCCCCAAACATTCAAACAACACCAATGTTAAGTAAGCAGAGATAAGCCAAATCAAAAAAAAAGGGAACAACTCACACGTTTCCTTTCTGAAATTGGAACATTAATCATCCCAATGCCAACACAACAAATACACAACGATGCATAATGTCATTAATCATGTGTTTCCTTTTTAATGTTAAAGTAAAATCCATACTATGACTTCCTCAGGGCCGCAGCAGCAATGAAAACCATTTCTGATTCATTCTCCGTCTCCACTTTCACAGCATCCCCCTTTTTTTTGTGTGTTTGAGGGGTGGGTGGGGGGGGGTGGGGGTTGGGTGATGGGGAGATTATGTGAAAGCTGTCAGATGGAATCAGGTTAGTCACCAGCGAGCACGACTTCCGGAGCTGCGACTGTGCGGCGGCGGCGGCGGCATTATACTGTACCACACAAACCTTTGTCACACTGATCACATTTGGCAGATTTCTCATGATCACAACATATAGCAACACAACACAGGCCAATGTGCTGTGTGTGTGTGTGTGTGTGTGAGTGGGCGGTTACAGAGTGTGGGAGGGAGGGGGGGGGGGGGGGGGGGGGGTGCATGTGATAAATTTCACGCCTCCAGTCTGTGATCATCAGCAAAAAGTGGAATTTCAAATACAGTGGTGGGTGAACACAGCACAGTCAGTGTTATATCGACTCTCCCAGTAGGAGCAGAATCCAAACCTGTTAGTGTGACATCCAAGCAGATGTTGGTGGTTTTTTATTTTTATTTTTTTATTATGACTGTTCAAAAAGTTATTATCAACTTACTGCTCAACACACTGAAGATTAATTCAAAAATAAATCATGACCTGAAGGATCTTTGCAGTGTGATGAGTGTTGTGACTGTGACGATGTTGAGAAGCTGCATCCGAACTATTCATACAAAATCAACCATCTGTTTCAAAGTGTGTTGAGATCTGCAGCAGTGACGATTACAGCTCATGATTCCTTATTTAAATTAAGCTTTTCCTTCAATGGCGTGATCTGCTCGTGCCACTTAGTAGCCTACTCCGAACAAACGGAGAGCAGACATCTTTATTATCATGAGGGGATAATGTCTGTTTTGTGGTTATGATTTGTTCTGTCGCCCCCAAGTGGCCAAAATGTTTTTGTTTTAATTTGACTGCTTATGATTTCAATATAATTAGCATCCATGTGGTAACTTTTATATGAAATCAGAACAAAAATTTGCCTAAGTTTGACACATTTACATGATGGATTTAAATGCTCATGTCGATTAATGTGCATTGTCCCTTTATGAATACAAAACATATTCCCATCAGTTCCTTAAGTTGTGTATTTGATTTCTGCACCAGTGTATTTCCTGTTGACAGCTGTTGGAGGCTCAGAACCCGTGGGCTCCCAGTCGGGGGTCTTGGTTTCCCGTGGCTCTTTTGTATCGACGGCACATTAGGGAGAAATATGACGAACGTAAAACAGAGGACAGAAGCACAAATATGTTTTTAAAGTCAACCAAGGCTTCGGATTTATTTTTCTCCAGAGAAATGATTTAGCGTTTTAAGAGAAAACCCAGGAAACAAGAAAGCCTCGCTCTCCGGTAATGACACTCACCGCACGGCGCTGCAGCAGATAAAGTCTTCTTGTTATTCACGCCTCCACTTTACATTTCAAGGGAAAGTTTGACAAACGAAGTTTCAAAGAATCCTGACAACTCGCTCAGGCCTGTCGGGACGAATCACAAGAAACACTTGACTGAGTCGAGTTTCACTTCTTTTTTTCCCAAGCCGCACTTAATGGATGTGATGTAACAGTATTGATAGTACACGGGGGAGACGTGCGTGGTCGGCCTGGCGCACGCCGCAGACCATGTTTTGCAATTAAAGTCTCATACCGGGGTGCTGAGTCAACAATCATGACCCGAGCCATCCATCCAGTAATAAGCCCTGGGTGCATAACAAATGAGGCGGCATTAAACAGAGAGTGTTGTGTTTGACACACGGAGGAGTGGCTCAGTGTTTCTCAGGACTAATTGTCTCTCATTAGTATGAAAAGCATGACATGATGCGGTTTATGCGGCGAGGCGGCGAGTCGTGGTGGAGCTGCTTCCCCGTGTGCCGCTCTGGCTCCTCGCTTTAATTTCACTGTGGGGGCAGTCGGTGTTTTGATTTGTTGGAAATTGATGAGAAAAGCAGGGAACCTGAGAAAATATGAGGAAAGTTACAGCGAGTTCATGCTTTTAAAATTTATAATACTCTTTCCCAAACAATCTACATAAAGTTTATCGGCAGCAGACGAAAAATAATCAGTGAAACGGAGGAAAATAATGAATTTAGACACAAAAATAAGACAACACAGTCAAACAGTCATAAAAACTTTACGAAGAAGTCATATTAGTTTGAAAAGATACTTCAAAGGCTTTTGATGACATGTTCTTTTCAAAGTGTTAAAAAAACTAAATTGATCTCTGTCCACTTTGTGCGATTTAGCTCCATATTAGCAATTCATGTGATTATGCATTCTCAACGATTGTTGTGAATCCACTAGGGGGCAGCGCAGAGTGAAGAAAGTTTCTAACGTTAACACAAATGGCAGTGAAGGAGGTTGGGGTCTTGTTGCTCTTCCCTGTGCCAAGTTTTTACCATCTTGCAGAGTCTCTCCCCAAAAAGTTGGAATGTCTTTCTCACGTCTTAAGTTTTGTACGAGCTTTCGAAAGACGTGCTCTAAATGGATGAAAGGATCACAGAGAGTCCGATAAACGTATCTCACGTTGAGCAGAAACGAAGGAGAGTAGAGTGATGATCTGGGAAAAACAGCAGAGCTTCACGGAAACGCTGCTAAATTCTAGTTGCAGCCATTAAATATTTAGTATTAATGTAACGCTCGCCCAGAACAGTGGAAATGAATGTTCTTCGATGTTTGACCTTCACTTCAGACATTCGAAGCAGCAACATTATCCGTCGGTGGGATATGGAAATGAGGATGGCTCGAGAAAGCAGACCGACAAAAGTGGCCCAGTCCTCTGTGGAGGGCGAGCATCCTCCTTACTGGCGTGCCCTTGAGCAAGTCGCTGTACTCGCTCCGGGGTCATGTTCTGCAGCCGAGCCTGACCCTCGACCTCCCTGTGGAGATTCTCCTGGTTGTTCTATCTCTTGTCGTGAGGATCAACAGAATGTCAAGACAGAAGTGCCTTAGTGGTTTGCATGGGAGTGTCGCTGAGGTCCGTGCACTCTCCAAAGTGCACGTTACGAAATCGAATGTGACACAGCGGGGAGTCAAGGGGACAAACTGGGAGGGAGGAGACAGGGACGACCTTTCACACGGGACAAATGTACGACCAGGGCTGTGTCGATGCAGGAAGTTGTGACACTCATACAGTGAATGGTTAGAGCGCTGCTGGATAAACACACGGAACCTCCAGCTTCCATGTGAGTGCTCATCCAGTCTCCTTCACAGTCTGAAGCTGGGAGTCATGGTCAGTGCACGAAGGTCAGGGTTGGAATTACTGAGGTCGTGAAAAACCGATAAATAACCATTAACATTTCAAATACGTCGATGAATAAATAAAGTCGCAGAGTCTAATTAAAATTTCATGCCCTGTCATCAGTAATGTTACATGTTAAGTGCTGTGGTCAGTGCACCTGACCTAATCCTCTGTCAATAACGCATGTGACCCGAGTGAACTGGACCCGTGCAGCGTATCTCATGTGTCTCCTCGTGTCCTTTCATCATGAAAGACTTAACGAGAAATCAAAGAGTGAGAAAAAGTAAAGATATAAAAGTCATGTTGGAGATGAGGAGCAGGAAGTTGGCACGAAGGCTTCTGGACGGACGGTTCGAGGGAGATGAGCTGCTGAGGGGGGGGCTGGGGGGGGGGGGTGCAGGGGTCAAAGCGGGTCACTCATTGATCCTGGTACTGAACCGACAGCTGAGCGACAGGAGAGAGAGAGCACACTTCAAGTTTGTTGGCTTAAGGCGAGAGAGTCAGGGAGGGGTTGGGTGAACTGAGCTGGTGGAGCTCACAGATTGTGGGAAGTCTGCATGTGACCGAGATCCAAACCAAGATTCATGTGCTTGTTCCATTGTTTACATTTGATCTGATTAGTGTTTGTTTCACTTTGTTAATTAGTGAGCGCACTGAAGACTTCAACATGACATACGTCCTGTCGTCATCTCCTACCATCACTAGTAATGACGTTGGTAATGGTAATATCATTGTGATAGAGCAACACTAGCTTTTTCAAACTCGTTCAAATTAAACAAATGAACGTCCTCGTAGTTCAGATATTACACCATCAGAGGTGAAGACTTATTTTTCTTCTTCTAGTGTTTAAAGCTGATTCTACTTTCTGCAAATTGGTCAAAAAGTACGAACTATCCCAAAAAGTATTTGCAACCAAAACCTGGTTTGATCGAGACGGAGATAACCTATATTTTAGTTCAGACTCCACTGAAAAGTCTGAACTTCTGGATCAAACAAGTTTGTGTGAAACCCCCCCCCCCAAGAGGAATGCACAAGAACTTCTGCTGAGCAGGAAATTTGTTGTGAAATCAGCGATTCTGCGGTAGGAAAAAGTGCTGATGTAAAAGATAATCTGAGGGTTTTTGCAGATTCATCTACTATCCCAGTACTTTCTCTGGTGATAGCATTGGGAGGGGGGGGTGGAAATAAGTGGGAAAAGCCACATATGTGAACATGACTGTGCATGAATGGGAAAATTAATTAGCGCTTATTGACTTTAGATGACGAACTCACCTCTGCACCAGTCGCTTTGCCGTTCTTACAGGAATCCACAGGCCTGTTATCGTGGGTGTTGTATTTGGACTGTGCCGAGTTTGATAATAGTGTTTCATTAACACTGGTCCTTAGAAAGTGCTTTGTCTCCGAGCAAGTCCCCCGCGGTCTGAATGGTTCTGCCAATATTTAAACACTGGCAGGCAGCTAATACTTGAACTGTAGGATTTTGTATTCACAGCGGAGCATTAAAATGCATAAAAAGCGTGTGTCGTCTTCCACTCTGGAAGCCACGAGAATCTTAGTGGCTCATAAACGTGAATAATTTCAAATAAATATGTATTATTCCCTGGAGCACCATAGCTGGGGAGCACTCATATGGCATTGTTGATTGTCTTTTTCATAACCTTCGCCGCCCTCGTGTGTGTTTTACGGCAAATAATTAAACTGCGGCAAATATACACCTCGAGCAATGCAACAACAAAAAAAAAGAACCCACATGAGATCATTACCCATCAGAACTGGCTCCGAGAATCTTCACATCAAAAGGCAGAAAAATGTGATGTTCAGTTTCTCCTTTAACAACATTTTCCCACTTGCTGCTGGAGTCTTGCAGTTGCTGATGAAAGTGACAGCTAATGTGGTTCTGGAAAAATAATGAGACACAATCTGACACTATTTACAGGCTTTTTCTTTTTTTTTAAATAAGCCACTGCAAAAATCTTATCAGCCTCATTTTCGGTTCTGGTCTGTTTAACAGTATCTGATCGACCTCCGGGCTTTGTTAATAATCACCAGTGAATTAAGAAATTACAAGTTGTAATCTTGTACTGGGGATAATTCTGATCGTATCTCACCAGCTCTTATCGCTCGTATCTTTTCCGGCACAAACACACTTGAAGAACTGAGGAAAGAGAAAAGAGGCAAAGTTTGACGTGAGTGCCGATCGGCTCCACATGAATAAATTAACAGGTTTGAACTGAGTTCATTTCGGTCCCAGAGTTATTCCAGAGCATCAATTTAACAGGCCCCAGTTGCAACATCAAACAGGGTCATGGCTAATTACTATTCACTTTGACTAAAACTAAATAATAAATAAGCTCTATGCTTATATAACCAAGAGAAGGAGGGGGGGGGGGGGGTGGAGAAACCATGCAGCTCCATCAATAAAACGACATAACGCAGGCTCCTGCAGAATAAAGTTGTTTTAATGTTCTAAACATCCTAAAACATGAGAGGGGAGTCATTGGCATCATCTCTTAGGGACGTACAGGCTGTAAGGTAAGAATTTTACAACGTGAAAACTGCAACTTTCAGTTCAAATAATAACCACTTAGCCGCCTAATGAACCAAACAGCTGCAGGTTCTCACGCTAACGATGGGAAATGTTCAGGAAGTTGATTTCTGGAACATTCAGGTTCAGTTTAGTGTATTTGAGGAATCCCATTAGAAACACACGTGTGCCTCCAGTGCTGCTGGGATCCTGGACTCGAAAATAACAATACGGACAAACCATGTAGAAAAGTAAAAAACATAGATCAATATAGAAAGTGCAGACAACTTAAATTGGAAAAAATCAATGAGTCAACCGTAACAGATTGGAAAAAGAAGTGAACTTAGCAGAGCAATTACACACGAGAGCAGAAAACTACATGAAACACACACAAATCAAGCAGAGTAAGAAAGTAAAACCTATTAAAGTACCAAATAAATATAATAATAATCAAAATATAATTACATGTAATGGATAATTTCCACTGCGTACATTTTGTTTACATGTTTTGTTTTGTCTTCAGTTTCGTACACCAACTTACTCACTGTGAATTTGTGCATTTATATAAATATTACTTGATTTGGTTTGATGCTTAACTATCTTGTTACTGGTGTAAAAATGCCAGTGCAATGGCAGTGGAGCAGCGATCAAAAGGGCCCTGGTTCCATCCCTTGCCCCTCGTGTCCTTGGGCAAGGCACCGAGGCACCGACTGCTCCCGACGCTGCATCATCAGCGTGTGAACGTGTAAATTTAGTTTCCTCTGAGTAGAAAAGCGTGACATGAAAACAGTCTGATTACCAGTGGAAACATTCAGCCACAGCGACAACCTCTCCCCGTGTGAAAGAACCTCAGGACGTGTGTGTGTCTGACTCTTTTGTCGTCTTTAGCTGAAAACACTTAGTGCTGCTGTTTTCCCAGAGCTCACCTGTCACTCGTGGGTGGTGCTCTCTGTTATTTCTCATATCAAGTATCTGCTTTGTCTTTGATTGCTCGCTAACTACCGACTCTTTCTTCTGCTCAATTCCACGAGCTTGCTCATCTCCTGCACAAAGGCCCTTTGCACCAGCAGAAGTAAAACGATGTCGTGAACCGTGTGTTGAATCAGTCTTTTGTTATGAAAAGCAGCTGCAGAGCTGGATGCACTTATTGAAATTTTTGGGGCGATCACTTTAAAACAACGGAAAAGGAAAGTTCTATTTGCTGTTTCAATAAAGGAAGAAAAACAAAGGTACACGGAGGCTCCTGAATAAATTATGGACTCTCAGTTATTCATCCATCCATTATCTATACCGCTTATCCATTTAAGAAGCATGGGGGGGGACTTGCCAGTCCCAGCCTACCTCAGGCTGAAACCGGGATTCGAACTCGCAACGTTCTTGCTTTGCTGCCGATTTGGAAAGGCCTCAGCCAAACCCAGATTTGGACACAGAACCTACTCCACCACCATGCTGCCCTCTCTCTGTCATAATAATTGTAAACATTGATTATTGATCCAAACTCCATCCTTCCCCTCCTCTCCTCTCAGTCCTGTCCTCCTACAATCACTTCTTCATCTGTCCTCCTGCAGCTGGGTTGCAGGGATCACAGCCCTGAGAGCCCCGGACCTCGACACCGCTCCAGTAATCTGTTCTCCCCGGGCTGTGGGCCATGCAGGTGAGGCGCTTCTCCAGCGGCGGCAGCAGAGCAGTGAAGTCTGAGATGGTATCTGGTGACGATATCGAACTCCTCACTCTCACACCTCTTGGAAGTCACCTTGCACAGATTGCCAGCCTGAACGCAGCTCATCTATGTCGCTCTTTACCCTAAGACACATTTCAAAGTCTGCACACAACGATGCACACATTTAAAATCAAACACTAGATGATCAACAGTTTGTTGACACTTTACACACCTCCACAACTCAGACTTTCCAGTGGATTGGAGCTTGGCTGCAGGTATTTGTACCCATTCAGCCATGAGAGCCTCGTAATGATGTTAACTTATCATTATTATAATGGATATGTTTTTTTTTTTACTCCTTGAGAAATGGAGAAGTAGCCACTGGTAAGTGCACGGTAGCTGTAGCCAAAAGAAACACTTAAGGATATTGCATATAAACATGTTTATAATAACATACGTGATTGCTAATTAACTGTGGAGGCCTGCCATTGTCTAGTGGTCCCGCCATAGTTTAATGATCACACAAAATCATTTGAAAACCATCATAATGACAGATTAAATAAACAAACAAATAAATAAATAAATAAAATAAAATATTTAAACAATGTTAAATTAATTCAAAAATATTTACTTAAATTAATTTGAAAAACTCCACTGTGCATTGTCCTATCACCACCAAACTTCTGTCTCATGATCAGAGTCCAAGCCTGAACAGCTCTATGTGTCAATATTATATTTTTTTTCAGGCAAAACGTGTGCAACACTTCAAAATACATGTGCTCGGGCCCGCCCAGTGCTGCTTTGCAGTCCTACAATTATTATTCAGGCAAATGAATTTGCCTTTTGAGGGCTCTAACATGGTGTATCATGACCAGACAAACAAAAAAGTCTCTAGTTGTAAATTGGAGGTTTCAAGTGCTTTATAAAATTGTGTCTAAACAACTCCACTCCTTTAGTGACAGTGTCAGTGGCTATAGACCATGAATCCTTTGATGCTGAGCTGTCAACAAACAACTCCACTCCTTTAGTGACAGTGTCAGTGGCTATAGACCATGAATCCTTTGATGCTGAGCTGTCAACAAACAACTCCACTCCTTTAGTGACAGTGTCAGTGGCTATAGACCATGATTTCTTTGATGCTGAGCCGTCAACAAACAAATCCACTCCTTTAGTGACAGTGTCAGTGGCTATAGACCATGAATCCTTTGATGCTGAGCCGTCAACAAACAACTCCACTCCTTTAGTGACAGTGTCAGTGGCTATAGACCATGAATCCTTTGATGCTGAGCCGTCAACAACCAACTCCACTCCTTTAGTGACAGTGTCAGTGGCTATAGACCATGATTTCTTTGATGCTGAGCCGTCAACAAACAACTCCACTCCTTTAGTGACAGTGTCAGTGGCTATAGACCATGAATCCTTTGATGCTGAGCCGTCAACAAACAACTCCACTCCTTTAGTGACAGTGTCAGTGGCTATAGACCATGAATCCTTTGATGCTGAGCCGTCAACAAACAACTCCACTCCTTTAGTGACAGTGTCAGTGGCTATAGACCATGATTCCTTTGATGCTGAGCCGTCAACAAACAACTCCACTCCTTTAGTGACAGTGTCAGTGGCTATAGACCATGAATCCTTTGATGCTGAGCCGTCAACAAACAACTCCACTCCTTTAGTGACAGTGTCAGTGGCTATAGACCATGAATCCTTTGATGCTGAGCCGTCAACAACCAACTCCACTCCTTTAGTGACAGTGTCAGTGGCTATAGACCATGAATCCTTTGATGCTGAGCCGTCAACAAACAACTCCACTCCTTTAGTGACAGTCTCAGTGGCTTTAGACCATGAATCCTTTGATGCTGGGCCGTCAACAAACAACTCCACTCCTTTAGTGACAGCGTCAGTGGCTATAGACCATAGGAATCTGTATGTCTTACAAAGGCGACGACTCTCTCTCGCTCTCTCTCTCAGAATAGGGACATTTCCACAAACCTTGTTAACATTGAGGTACAATGAAGATTCATCTTTAACTCTGAGTTTATTTAATTTAATGGAGAAAGGAGAAGGAAAGGATCAAGTCCCGGCAGTGAGAGCGATGCTCACCGAGTGGCTCACGGCGGCGGGAGAGGAGATCCTCGCACGGCTTGAGGAAACCTTTGCACAGTACGAAGACAGAGAGGAGCGGTCCCAGCTGGTGATCAGCCGCCAGAGGAGGCTGCTCGATGACGTGATGAAGGACATAGTCCAGCTGCAAAGAGCAGGTCAGTACCTAGAGGAACCGCTCACAGGCTAACGTTAGCTACCATGAGCTCGAACAGCGGAGTTAATACGTCACTTCCTGTCTGTGTCTGCTGCACCGGGCTGCTCCACCTATCACCTGAACAATGAGGAGGATTTGATGCTGTTGTGAACAAGTCTTAGCAGACTACCTGCTGCTGTGTTGCTCATGTCTGAAACAGAAAGTCTGGACACATTTCTCTGAGTTTACCCACAGATTTTGTCTGAAAGCAGCTTAACCAACTAACTAGCTTCCCCTCGCCCTGGCCTCCAAATAACAATTGTTTATTTGGCCTCAAACTGTAAACGACCTCAACATCTCTACTTGCTGAATGTGATCGTTCAAAAATCACAACAGTTGACATCAAAGGACACAACACACATTTTTCAAATCACTTCAGGAAACTCTGAAATGATAAACGTGTGTATTTGTGGTTCAGTGTGTCCTGCAGACGTCCAGCAACTGATGGTGAATAAAGAAGAGGTTCCCCCTGAGCAGCAGCAGTGGAGCCCCCTTGTGGACCGGGAGCACCCAGAGCCCCCCCACATTAAAGAGGAACAGGAGGAACCCTGGACCAATCAGGATGGACAGCAGCTTCAAGGACTGGAGGAGGCTGATATCAAGTGCACATTGACTCCTGTCGCTGTGAAGAGTGAAGAAGATGAAGAGCAACTTAAATCGTCAAAGCTTCATCCGAGTGAGACAAAGGAGAACAGAGCGGACTGTGGAGGACCAGAACCAGCCAGGAACTCAGGTCCTGATGGACATTTAAAACAAGGTACTGAGGACAAGACTGAAGTCTCTTCTGAGACTGAAGACCGTGAGGATTGGATGGAGACCAGGGAACCTCAGACTGGTTTAAATGCAAGAAATAACAAACAGCCTCTAAGTGATATTGGATGTAAGACGGGAAAAAAATTGTTTAGTTGCTCTGAGTGTGGTAAAAGATTTAACCATAGGGGCCATCTAAATAGACATATGAGGATTCATACAGGAGAGAAACCGTTTAGTTGCTCTGACTGTGGTAAAAGATTTAGCCAAAGTGACAGTCTAAATGGACATATGATGATTCATACAGGAGAGAAACCGTTTAGTTGCTCTGAGTGTGATAAAGGATTTTGCCATAGGGGCAATCTAAAGAAACATATGAGGATTCATACAGGAGAGAAACCGTTTAGTTGCTCTGAGTGTGATAAAGGATTTTGCCACAGGGGCAATCTAAAGAAACATATGAGGATTCATACAGGAGAGAAACCGTTTAGTTGCTCTGAGTGTGATAAAGGATTTTGCCACAGGGGCAATCTAAAGAAACATATGAGGAGTCATACCTGAGAGAATCCCTTTGTCGTACATTACATTGTACGACAAAGCTCTGGAGCAGTCATGTGCCCCAGCAGCTGATTCACAATCAAGGCTGTCCATTAACAATATGACAAACTGGTCCCTGCTCCACCAGTGCTGCCTCACACCACTGTCAATGGTTTAACCTACACTATCGAAGCCTCCACCTTTTCTAGTTCAGAGTCTTTAACAAGGATCCAAACTGTAAAATGTTCATCAGTGTTCTGGGGAGTTTTCTGCATTGTCCTGGGAGCATTTTTACAAGTGGAGCCATTAGCACCAAGCCTGTTTCCTTCTGCTGCAATAAATGGTTTAATGATCACGAGACTGTTCCTGACTGAACTTTTATAAAAGAGATATAACATGTTATTTTATTTTAAGTACATTTGATTTTGTCATTGTGAGTTATTGAGTTTGTGTTGATGGCAAACGTGACCTTGATCTTCTATCATCTAAGAATTAAATCTACAACTCAATTAACTTTAGAGAAGTGAAAAGGAGATATACTTAACATTAGGTCTGCACTCAGCAGAACTCAGCTCAAAAGTTGATACAGAAAGTCCCTGATTGGTTAGCAGCCCGTTGGAATCGTATGGTCACAGTCAAGCTAATGGAAGGGAAAGATTTCCCCCCCTTTGAAGACTTTGCTAACTTTGTGAACATAGAAGTGGAGATAGCATGCAACCCGGTCACCTCTCTACATGCTCTTCACTCATCTAACACATTCCGAGACAAAGAATTCACAAAGGAAATAAGAGGAACAAAGCCAATGTCCTCATGATGCAAACCATCACCTATAGAGCACACACAGGTAGAGAGGGGACTGTATGCAGTTCAAACACAGCTCCAAACACGGCTAATGAAACCACAGTGCTTACAGCACTTAATAACACTAGATTGGGCCAATCAGACATCACCTCCATGATCGTCCCAGTGTGGGTGTCCACAGCCAAAAACCCATCTAATGAGCAGCTTGTGTATGCATTGTTAGGCACCCAAAGTGACAGCACCTTCATCGATGAAGAAGTAGCCAATCAGTTACAAGCAGATGCCTATCCTGTCAAATTGAAACTGACCACTATGCTTGGAGAAAACACCATTGTGAACGGTCAAAGAGTTATTGGACTGCGTGTAAGAGGCTACAATTCAAACTTTCATGTTGACCTTCCTCCCTCCTACAGTAAAGACCACTTTCCAGTGAACTGTGATCATATACCCACGCATGAAACAGCAAAGCAATGGTCTCATCTAGAGGGAATTGTCAATGAAATGCCACCTCTCCTTGATTGTGATATAGGACGTCTGATCGGATACAACTGTCCAAGAACATTAGCGCCCAGACAGGTGTTATCTGGAAAAGATAACGAGCCCTAGGCCAGCCTTACAGATTTAGGTTGGAGCATTGTTGGAGGTTCAACCCCATGCCTGGTTTCCATTTGTCTTTGTTAATGTCGTCTCCGTCTCGTGGCGTCTTCATCCGCAATTAAAATGATTATTATCTCACTTTGAAGTTGATTTGATGTAAGCCCTGGTACTACTACCTCAAAGTAAAAATGTGGAATATGGCCAAAATGATCACTAAATACAAAATAGCAGGCTTCCTGTTGCGTTTTTCCAATTGCACCAAATACTTTAGTGTTTGTCTGGTCATAATACACCTGTGTATCGATTTATGTGAAGATCGGTCAATGTGAACACGTTCCGGGTGTGAACAATGTGAACACGGGGGTCTCGGGGGGGGGGGGGGGGGGGGGGGTGTTAGGGTGCAACTGCTGTATCCTGATAATTCATTTTCATGTAAAGGAAGCCTCGGTTGTTCAGGGCACACCCCCCCCCCCCCCCCCCCCAAATTATTTTTTTATTAACCCCCAACCTTAAAGTTTAAACTGCGCCTGAGGCTTCGAAAACAAAAACAGCCACGGATAAAAACAAAATTAATACATGCAAATCAATCAGGGCTTTAATAAACTCTCCAAACACAATCCTTCACACACACACAGACACACACCTCCATTTATACACACACACACACATCCTTACAGACAGAATTAGACTCTTGCTCATTTGTCACTGTAAAAGAAAAACCTCCTCTGGCTCGACACACACCTGTGACTCATCTCTACTGGAGTATAAAGCCTCACGGAATTCATACGACATGTACATGCACGTCTGTACCTGCAGCGCTTTGTCACATTAATTTAGGGCATTTTTTATTAGTCACACAAAAAGGACACACACTCGTGACCGCTCTCAGGAAAAAAGGGGGTCAACTGGACGTCACGGAAATTTCATTTTTCATCAGCAAACAATAGATTTAGTTCAATATCTCCCCACAGATTAATCTGGGCTCGGCACTGAGACGTAAACAATGAGCTGCAGGAAGCAGGAGAGACGAGAAGAGAGGAACATGTTTTCTTCTTCTTCATGCTTCAGTGAACAAATAGGAGAAACGAGAGGAATTTACATGTCCCATTTAAGTGCAGGATTATTAAGAGTTTTGGGAAAAACTTTGTGAATATGGGTAAAAAACACTCTTTATTATGACTTTATTTTACCTCCGACCTTCACTTCACTCCTCAGCTCTTTGCAGCTGTACCCGTTTGTTTCTGCCGCCGTCAGGGGAAAGGAGGTTTCCCCGACTTCCTCACAAAACAACAACGCTACCAGTGTCTGTGTGACGCTCCGAGTTTAAAGAAAACAACGTTTGAACCCACGGTGCAGGATGCGATGAGATTTGATGGGAAAACAAGAGACGGGTAAAAGAAGATCTATTTTGGTCATGGGGTGAAATGCCCCACAGCAATGTCACCGCGACAGCTTGTTTGCCACATATGTGTCCTCGTTTATCACCGTACGCTGAGTATGGGAATTTGTCTTTTTCCACTTCCTACGTCGATGCAGGTTCTCTGTGCAAAAGAGGGATGCTGTTTAGGAAGAAGTGGGGATGTGGTGGTGGTGGGGGAGTGGGGAGTAATTATCTGCTTCAGTGCATTAGCCTTTTGGAAACTGAGACGTGGAGGGAGAGAGAAGCCGCGACAGAGATAAAGCAGCGAGTGCAGAGTGTAAGATTTGAGCTGCGAAGAAGAAAACACACTGAGGGAAGAAGAGCGGCGCTGAGAGAGAGCAGCAAAATGAAGCCAAGGATATTTCATTTCAAACTAAACTGCGTTAGTTTGCATGAAATGCTTTGGCCCGTCTGGAGAAAGTCCGACCGTGACGACATTAGGGGATTTAAAAAAAAAAGAAAAAGGGAGCTTGTTGGAATTTCTCACTCGCAGACTCCAAAGGAAGATGGAAGCCGTGCTGTGTTTCTTCACATCTATATTTCAGTGCAGCCTGGTCGCAGTTTAACCCTTTTGTTGGGTTCACATCGGCTTTAATTCACACAAAACCCACAATAAATAAGTACAAAACTGTTAAATTACCATTGTTATGCCTCAGCGCCTGAAACAGTGAGTGGCAGGAGGCATTTTGTTTGCAGGTTGTCCGTCCGTCTGCACGTCTGTTCGTCCCTTTGTTGTGAACAAGACAACTTGAGGGAGATTCTTCAGATGTGGCCCAAACACTCAGTGGAGCTAAAAGTTGGATTCAAGATCAGTCTGACTTTATAAAACCTCATTTTGTTTTGTGAATTCTTCCCGAGAATCTGTTCAAATTTGGCACAAATGTTAATTTGATCAGTGAAAGGTCAGAGGTCGTGGTGCGTGGACTCAAAAATGTTTTTTTTCCAATTGAACACGAGATTTCAAGTCAAATTT